>NW_021604564.1:15319847-15344953 GCF_004785775.1 Grammomys surdaster | reverse complement strand
ACACACACACACACAAACATACACTCACAAACAAACACACACACACACACACAACACACATATATATATAATGTTGTAACAAAATTAATTTTAATTTTTGTATCAATATACAAGGATTCATACCAATGAAAATCTTAAACCTGTATCAATATACAAAATTATGTGCCAATATAACAAAATATAACTACAATTTTGCAACAAAAATACAAAGATCTCTCCCAATGTAAGATTATAGCTATAAAATGGTTTTTGGTTTAAAAGTAAATTCAATAATCTACCCCTATTTGTCTAATGTATTAATATTTCTATATCTTTCCATTTTCTTTTCAAACCCCTCTTTCTTATCTAAGAAGTAAGAAAGATAAAAGGATAAAGAAGAGTAAAAGAAAAATAGAAATCCCTGAGTCTAAGTTCTCCAATTCATTTTCTCCTTATCCATGACCTTAATTACTTGTAGATATCCCTAAAATGACAACATATCTATGTTGCGGATAATATTTAAAAAATGGTGCCCTGTCCAGCTTGCTCCCAGCCAGCCGCCATTATTCTGCGGCTCTTGCTCTGGATCACAACTCCTGCTCTGGCTATTTAAAAACACCAGCCCTGGCACCCACAAGTCGCCAGGCTCTGCCAATCCACCACACTGTCTCCTCAAAGCTCAGATGAACCCTAGAGAATACCTGCCATGCCTGCAGACCTGGTAAGATGAAGACTCTTAATGCTTAAAGATTATCCAATATTTATATATATGGAAATGCTCAATTAACAAGGTGCCCACACAATTAGAATTGTAAACCCAATGACCTAACCTTGATATTAATAACTATCTCTGCTAGAGACACTCGGACATCTGCCGCCATCTTCTCTCCTCCTCCTTCCCTTCCTCTCCTTCTCTCCTCTTGACTCCTCACTCTGCCTACCTCTCACACAGCCCAGTCGCCGAGCTTTATACAGATGTAATGGGAAAATATCCCGCTACATATCTATAACTCACAAATGACAAAAACCAACTACTTCAACCTAACAAACTGAAATAACAGTTTTCTGGTAATCGCTTCCTGCTGAATTGGGGCAAAGAGTTCCTTTTGGGGGGCCCAAAATGAAATTGGAATGATGGTTAGGCCAAAAGAAAGCTAACCAGAATTATTTGTTGTCCAGTCTTTATGTGTTGAGAAAGTTCTGGATTTAATTAAAGTCCTGACTTGAACAGTTAGAAAAGCTGGATGAACTAAGGTCACCTGGGATTAGCAGTCCTTTCTGAATCTGTTCTATAAGCATGTCTCTGGAAACAGCATCAGTTTGAGGCAGGGATGGATCAGGAAGCTGAACAGCAGGCTTCAACATCTCAGCATCCTTGCTGGTGAATTCTGTCAGGACTTCTCTCCTAGTTTTCCATTCTGTAATATACAGACTTTACAAGCAACCCATAGTTCTATAAAGATATTTGTATGGAATGTGCAGCTGAGACCTTTGGGGGTAGGTCTCCCTCTATCTATTACTTTAGAAGGAGTCCAAAGCCTTTTTTTTTCCTGTTAAGACAAACCTAGAGCCTTCCAGGTCCCTCTCTCCCTCTACCTCCTGTGATAATTTTGTTCCTCTTTCTGTGTAGGATTGAAGCGTCCACACTGTGGTCTTCCTTCTCCTTAAGCTCCATACGATTTGTGGCTTGTATCGTGGTTATTCTGAGCTTTCATAAGGCAGCAGCAGGGTTTAGGAGATGGCTGAGACCATCCATACTAGAGCTTCACTTAAATGCAAGCTGAGCATGGTGGTACATATAATTCCAGCAGAAGGTGAAAATTGGGATCCTTGTATCAAAACAGCTAACTACACAAGCCTTATCAGTGAGCTCTAGGTTCAACAGAGAAGCCCTGTCTCAAAGAATACTGTGGAGAGCAATCAATAAAGACTCCTAGTATTTAGCCAGGACACCACACCATACAAACATGTGCACGTGTTCTTGTGGACACTCACATACACTTCCACATGCACTCACACATACTCCTCCCACCTCCACCCCCCCCCCACACACACACACAAGTAATTCTTTTCTTTCTTTTTCTTAAGTCAATAATGTGAAGACCTGGGCTAATATCCCTCTGCCTATCAGGACTCTTCTAATTTCATGATTTGTTAAAAAGACAGTGACTATAAAAGAGGAAAAGAACATAGAATTGTATTTCTTGTCTTACTTAAGATATTCTCTCCATGGAGAGGGAAGACAGACTCTGAATTTGGTAAAGAAAAACAATGAGATTTCTTTCTGTTTATATTTGTTGTTAATATATTGCCTATCTCTTTGTAAATGACAAACCACTAGCAAAATGTTCTGCAAAAGTGTTAGATGCTTCTTATATTATTTTCCTTTATAACGATTCCTCTTCAAAAGCCTAAATAAATAAATAAACAAACAAATAAATAAAAAGATTGTGGGGTAAACTGAACTCCTAGTACAAAGTTGTGTGGCTCCTTTTTGCTGCTATTATTGTTTTTGAGATAGTGTCCCACTGCATCTCTGGCTGTCCTGGAACTCACTATGTAGCCCAGGCTGGCCCCTGCCCCTTGAGTGCTGGGATTAGAGGCATGTGCCATCACATCTGGCATGCATGACTTTAGACAAATTGAGTTCCACCTTCCTCCTTACTATACCAGTCAGCAAGAACTTATGCAATTTACTATAGCTTCCCTTCTTTGTAAAAATTTACGAGTTGCCCCTTTTATATTAAAAATGAAAGCAGAAAAAAAAATTGAAATCAAAATGTTTCCAGTGTGCTTTTAGTAACCTTGAAAAAAAAGTTTGTGCATTTTTTTATTAGTTAGATTTTGATCACTACAGCAAATTCTAAGATGATAAATTTGAGAAGAAAACAATGTTCAAATTTTTTTTGTGTAGTTTTTACTGTTGCAATAGACCTGCTGGGCCTGTTGGTTTTAGGCTTTTAATGGAGGGCTGCATGTCATTGGGGAGCACATGGCTTTGCAAACCTGCTTATTTTGGCCAGGATGGGAAAGTTAGGGAATGAAGTGGCTTAAGATCTCTCCACCTTCTTCAACAGGGTCAGTCCCAGCAGTAACTTGAAGACTACTTATAGGTTGCATCTTAACCCTTAACCACCTCCCAAAACTACCGTCATAGCTTCAAGGTCTTACCACTCTCAGCTCTGGGGCCAGTTCAAATGGTACCCTGTAAATGAATAGACAGCAGTTTACCTTGTCCACTCTAAAAGCAACACATGTGTTCTTTTGGAGGATACAATTCTACCTTGAAAATTATTAAGAGCAAGATATCACAGATGGATGGATAAGCAATTAATACCTCTATACAGTTCAAGAGAAATGTGATTTGCCTATCAGGTTGTAATTTCTTCAATGCTATAGAAAAATCTAGCTATTGTTTAAAGTGGCCTAAGATTTAATAGGTATGTTCTCTTTAAGCTACAGTTCAATGTAAAATTAGAATCTTGGTCATTGGAATAATTTATGTATTTCCATCTCCTGCTTTTCTTCACTCTGTAACCTGTCCTTTGAATACAGAAACGCTGATCTTCAAGTCTATCCACCCATAATATTTAACCTCTTTAGAAAATTGCCTGTGCTGTAATGTTCCAGGATCTTTCATTTGAAATACAAGATCAGAATGGGGATTATTTTGCTTCTTTATAATAATATAGCTCAAGTTTAAAGAGAAATGGACATGTGTTCTCCAATTTTGCATCTCCATCAGTATGCCTGTGCTATACCATTTCAGCATAGCACCGGACTTTCCCTGTACCCTCTGACTTTTATGTTCATTTATTGAGTTTTCCAGAATAGACAGCTACTTGACACAGGTTCAATTATTTTTAGAGAACTTGGAAATCATTCGAAAATTTAGTGGCGAGAAGGCATTTCCTTTGTTAGAAATAGGAAGGGGGATTTGGCCTCTCCTGGGCCTCTTTCACCTTGGTTTCTTCAAGATGCAGTAATACAGATGTATCAAGAATTTAAAAGAACATTTTGATGAAGTGCACAAATAATAGCAAGTGTCTACACTCTAGAAGTTATGTTTGCAATTCAGTTGAAATAACATTTCATGGTTCTGTGCTAGGAAAAAAAGCATATAGCTGAGCTTTAGAATAGGTTTCAAAGAGATTCCAAAGTTTAGCCTCTTTTAGCTAATTATGTGGAAACTCTGTTCTACTTTCTTCTTGAAATTCCAGTGTTTCTAAGTAAAAGGATCCTAACATAAATAACTAAGCTCTAAACTATATGCTTAAAAGGGGTAAAAGCCACCTCTTTTTCTAAATTATTATCTTGTGTACATGTGGATGGGTAGACGTGTATTTCACATTAGTGTAGCTGTCCCAGAAGGCCACAAGCGTTGGGATACCTTGAGCTGGTGTTCCAGTTAGTTGTCATCAGCCTGATGTGGGTGCTGAAGACCTAACTCTGGTCTCCTGGAAGAACAGCAGGTTCTCAACCACTGAGCCATGTCTCCAGCCTTCCCACACCTCTTCTTATGTTCTTTTGAATACTGATCATGCTCTCTCCTTACTTAATCTTCTATAAATATTGCATGAAAAGGTTAATCATTTATTCTAATGTTACATACAAATGCTCACATTTTTAAAACATCTCAATTCAAATCTAATAAAAGACTAATATTCTAAGTATTGTTTTCTACTAAATATCTTAAATATATAGAAGGTTGAGTATTAGGGCTTGTGAGCTGGCACATCAGGTGTAGGTGCCTGACACTGAGCCCAATGGCCTGAGTTCAATTCCCAGACCTTCTGGTAGAAGGAGCAAACTGACTACTGCAGGTTGTCTTCTGGTCTTCAGAAGGATTTCGTGGTATGCATAAACTCACAGATGCATGCATTCTTTCTCTCTCTCTCACACACACACATACACAAAATAGACAAATGTTTAAAATATTAAAGAAAGTTGTATAGTAGTATATTTTCCTTAAAAGAATGAAAGAACATATAGGAAATATAGTTTTATTACTCAGATTTCAAAACAAAATTTCTACATAGTCCAATACATAAAAAAAGATTTATATGAAAATTTGGATACATACTAAAGTTCTGACAACTTTGGTCTACTGACATACACAGCATTCAGTTTATTAATAAAATTCTGTACTTGAGATTTAGATAATTTGGAAAAGACAAGGAAAACTGAATTTTGTTAATGATTGGTTAAATCATTAAATGTTAAATGGTGATCATTCAGATCATTTCTGACTGAAGAATGTCTTACTATCACTTTTTAATCTTTACCTAAAGAGTATTTTTCTGTATTTTAATTATGTCTTGGGTTTTATAATTTTTTTAGACTTTATCGAATGCTGCTATACTCGGCACTGTTTTAAGCATGAAATAATAATGCACAATATGGATATGTCTCCTAACCTCAGAGATCAGGGGCAGGAGGCTATCTTAGACACCGTAAGCGCGGACTTCAGTGGAGCTCAGCCATTTCCTCTGATCTTCACCCACATTTGAATAGCTCAGCATTGCACCTTTTCCACGAATGTCTTACGATTTTCTCATGGTTTGTTTTATTTTGTTAAGATCTATTTTTGCTGACACATACACATTCTACATAACTTAAAATCATGTGCCAAGCATTCTTAATTCTGCTAGAGGAATTTAAATATGCTTTGGGAAAAACTTACGAAATACACTTCACATTTAAATGATCATGTACAACTCTTTTCACCTCCAAGGTTGGGAGGACTCCAATGTGTTAGCAATTTAGAAATCTGTAGCAACGAGTAATAACGGGGAGGGGGAGCATTCCACAATCCTGACAATAATTTTGTCACTTTCAGTATACTGAACCCAAGCCTTCTCTTTTGGTGGACATGCGTGTTCTCTGGTGAGTGAGAGGAGGTGAGGTCATTTTTATTTTAATGTTTCATACATGAGTACATTGCATATGTTTTACCCCTCCTCCAACTCCTACTGTCACTCTCTCAAATTCAAAACCACGTTTTCCATATTTGTTGACTAATCAGTCAAGTTAGTGATGACCACTTAGGATAAGGGTCATGTCCCTAGAAATAAATAAGAATCCAAATTGGCTCTACATGTCTCAGCAGCCAGTGACTGCCTGTGGCTTCACATCTAGGGGTGAGACGCTGAAATCTTTCTTCATCATGTAGATGTGGTCTACGCAAGTCTTTTGTAGGAAGCCATATTGTTGAGAGTTCACAGGAATAATACTCCTATCCTGTCTAGAAGATACTAATAAGCAGTGACAGTCATCTAAGCCTTTACACCTTACAATCTTTCTACTCCTTCTTCTGTAATGGTCACTGAGATCTAGGTATAGGGAATGTGATTTTGAACATTTAAATGAAATCTAGTTTTATTTTAAGGTAATTAATTATCAAAAATATTAAAGATATATAGTGTTTTTAAGTAAGGCACTGGGGCCCTTCCTGTAATTTTAGTCCTTGGGGGACTAGGCAGGAAGATCATAATCATGATGCTAGTTTGGAATATGACATGAGAGCCTGAGAAGAAAAAAAGAAGAAAAGAAGAAAAATGGAAGGTAGAATCAGGATGAAATGGATCTCTCTCTCTCTCTCTCTCTCTCTCTCTCTCTCTCTCTCTTTCTCTCTTTCTCTCATACACATACCACATGCACACACACACACACACACACACACACACACACACAGAGAGACAGAGAAAGACAGAGAGAATGGCACACAGGCAGATAGATACACAGAGATATAGATAATTTAGTTATATCAAAATAATTTCAAATTAAGACTATGATTTAAAAAAAATTACTAAAATATATATGGCTTAAAAATTGTCATGTTAATTACTTCAAGTATACATCAAAGTGGACTCAAGTGCATTCACCTTGTTATTCTGTAACCCTAAGGGCTATTTCTTTTAATAAGGGAAGAACTTCTTCATGAGAATGAATAGAACGTTAGGATCTCAGGTTATTCATTTTTTTAAAAATAACATAACTCAAGTATTGTTTGCATATTTGTATTTTTATATTCTTTGAAGCCTTCAATTATTTGAAAGCTTGTTTTCTTTGTTTTTTCTGTTTTTTTGTTTGGTTTTTGTTTGTTTGTTTGTTTTTTGAGACAAGGTTTCTCTGTGTAGCCTGGCTGTCCTGGAACTCACTCTGTAGACCAGGCTGGCCTCGAACTCAGAAATCCACCTGCCTCTGCCTTGCAAATGCTGGGATTAAAGGCATGCGCTACCACTGCCTGGCAAAAGTTTGTTTTCTATACCTCTCTTTCTTCCTCTAGCCACTTCTGCAAGAAGGCTATGTTTCCCAGGTATGCAGAATGCTGTTATGCCTTCTGTGGGGATCCTAGGCAGGAAAAGGAGAGATTTCCCAAAAAAGGCTATGATAGTTGCAGCTTTACTGTGTTTCTGAGCCTAGTGAGAAAGCTGAGACAACAGAAAACACACTCTGCTCTATTACGCATGGATTGGACTTGCAACTTTTTCTTGACCAACTTTCCTGGGTTTCCCAATTTTTGCTTTTTGTCCTAAAAGTCTGTTTCCTAGATTTAGCTCCTGCCTAAGGCAACTACAATGCATGGAGGTGTGCGGGGCGCGCGTGTAGTGGTCTCGCCGGCAAAAAACATACACACACGCACACACACACACACCAGAATCCTTCCGTAGAAACACGTTTATTCCCATAAACCAAAATGGTGGTAGAAGACCCCTCCCAGCCCTGGGAAAAACCCTTATATACCCTAGAGCGGCGTAATCATCTCTGATTGGCCGTAAACTCGTAGCGCGCCAAACGCCGTGGGATGGGCTTAGCCTTGGCGGGCTTTACATGGCACATGCGCACTTTATTTGTTTACTAGGAAGAATTATGGCTGACAGCGCCACCTAGCGATGGCGGACTTTGCCAGCTCTGCCGCGGCTCCTAACATGGAGGGTATTACCCAGGCTCACAAGTCCTGGAAAATGTTTCCAGTGAGTATTTGAAGGAACTACAAATTAATAGTATTCTTTAAAAGGAAAAAGAGGGAAAGAAGATACTTGCTTGGCTCTTATACTCAATAACACCAACAAAAAAGCTTTACTGTCTTACAGAAGCTGAGGGGTACATTCAGTTGAAATCTTTTAGGAAGTCTAGTGTTATTGCCACTTGTGAATTCCAGGAGGAAGATGCAGGACTCAAATCCGTATTGCTCAACTGGTGTTTCACTTGGTGAGAAATGTTTGAAAGCAAAAGCTCCAGCAGCAGACTGAGGAATAGTTCCATGGGTCTAGCAGGAGTAACATATGCTTGAGGACCTGAGGTTCAGTCTCTTAGCCACAAGAAAAGCTGATGATAATGCACCATGTCCTATAATCCCAGAAATTCTACAAGATTTTAGACAGTGACATAAGGATGCCAGAAATTTTGAGGTTAGAATATGCAATGAAAAGACAATAGAGACTGTGTCTCAAATAAACTACGGGGGGAGGGGGTCAACACACAAAACTGTCCTTTGACTTCCATATATACTACAAGGCATGCTCCCCCCACAGACATGTATTCATGTTGGTGGTGATCGATGTCTCTCTAATGAAGTATAGTGGGAGCATCAACACACAGAATTATCCTCTGACCCACATGCATGAAAAAGCGTGCTTCCCCTACCAACTCCATAAATGTATTCATGTTGCAGGTAGTAAATGTGGGAGAGAAATTATCTTTAGCATAACAAGTGTGACATATCTTTTGCTGAAGTGTCAGAAATTATTGCAAATACATTTGTAGAGTGTTATATATCCATATGTATCTTTCTAACAGTTATTTCCAGTTGTATATGATTGTATGCACATATATTCAAATTTTGAAGTACATACATTAAAAACATAATAAAATCTCAATTTTTGCAATACTTTATCTTTTTCATATAATTATAGAGAGATGAATAAACCAAAGCTGTAACACACAGGCAATGCTATTTGCTGGACGACTTGTTCTGGGAACCTGATTGGGGAGACAAGGGACTAAAGAGAGAACAGACCCACACAAAGACATATGTATAGAAAAGCTGCGGTCAGATGGGATGTCCACACTCTGAGGTAGTGGTAAGAGATCCTCAGCACTTCATGTGAACAGCACAGTGGAAGGAGTTAGTCTGGCTAAAGAGTCTTCTAGGGGAGGTGGGAAGTCTCATACTGTAAACATACTGGTCAATCTTTAGTAAAGGTTCCTACTTGCATACTGCCAACATCTGTATTCAGACCAGAGAAAGGCTTTGCTATGCCTGTGAGCTTCACCTTATAGGGAAGGCTTTGCCATTCCCACAGGTCTGCAGCACTGGGTCCTTGAATGCAATGTCAACAATACACATTTCCTGAGGACTTGAACTGCTCTTTATACACTCATTTAGGGCTTTCTCTGATCAAACAGAGCAAAGATTCCTGGCAGCCGCAGTCACAGAAGGGAAGAGATGGAGAGTCCTCAATTCCTAAAACTTTTTCTTTTGCTCTCCACTTGCCTCCTCCAAAAATCAAGCTCAGAGATAAACCGTTCAAGGAGAAGATTACAGAACTAAGACCTGTCTACCTCAGATCTTGTCACAGTTCACCTTTTGATGGCCTGTTGGAAAAAAGAGTCAATAATCTTTATTTTACAGTCACTGCTCTGAATTATAAACTTGTGTAGACCCTACCTATCAGATACCCACATTTTATTTGAGAGGGACAGTCTTGTTTGTGGTCAAATGATTATACTTTGGAACATAATAATTTAAAATTTTCTTTGGTGTTTATTCTTCAAGCTTTACATTTTAAAAACTCTTTTGGAGATTATAGTTAGACAAGCATATACCCATTTTGCATATTATTGTATTGTTTCCCACCATGCTGAAAGTTCAGGCAGGAGTGTCAACAGAATCTAAAGCAAGCAAAGCTACATAGTGGATTCCAGAATATCTTGGGCTATAGTGTGAAATCTTATCTTAGAAGAAAGACTCTTTGCCAATGTATTTTAATAATGCCTAAATTTATCCCAGCTATCAATTTCTGTAATGAATGAGAAAGGTAAGTCACAGATGTAAGTTACAGAAACATGAGTTTTTCTTTGAAGTTATTACATAAGTGTCAAAGGACTCTTTGAGAAATATTATTGGCTAATACCCCATTTCTAGCCATAAGGAAAACTACATTAAGTTTATCATTTTTCCATTAGTGTGAAAGAACTTGTAGTGGAAATCCCAGAAAGTGATTATGAACCTATTCTGTAGAAATATTACTAACCATGTATGCAGCCTATTGTTTTCTTTATTCAACAAAGATCTAGTAAAGAAAATTGAGAAAGAATCAATATAAATGCATGTGTCAGACTCATGTACACTTTGAAAGCTGAGCTTTCTAGCTTTACTAAGAGATGAGCAGTCTGCACACTGTGATGATCCATCTGGAATAGAAATAACTAAACTATTTAACCATGTATCAGATGGGCTTAATACCACTTAGAGAATTCATAATTTCATTGTGTGCACTTAATATAAAAATTATAAACAAAGTGAAAATAATCACAAATATTCGACATTCTTTGAGAAGGCACCATAGTCTTGCTGAGAAATTTTATCAATATATCTTATGATACTTAGACCATGTGGGACAATAATTTTTAAGGAAAATTTACTAGTGAAATGATAAAAAAAAAACAGCCAATCAAACAGAAAGATAAATAGACAGACAAAATCAATAAAATAACAAAACTTTTACCCCAAGTTTTCATGTGGTATTTCATCATTTTAAGACTATTCTCCAAAATCGATTTTATAAAACACTGATCAAAAAGTAAATATGGGAACTTTATTTTAGCTTAATATATAATTTTTAAAAAATAAAGACTATGTATCTATATATGTATTTCTAAAACACACTTATATTTTGAAAATGATTCTCTTTTGCTTTGAATGTGTACATGACATTTTTACTGTAATCATGTAAATTAAACTCAGAAACATAATCTAAATATCACTTTACAGATGAATTACTTAATATTGAAAATAATAGTAAACATTATAAAAGATTGAATAACCGATACATTTTAGATTTCCGTAATTTCATTTGACAGTATCAAATCATTAGCTGACAATATTTTTACTGCATGTTATTTGTACATATTTGGAATTCATTTCCCTTCTCTTGACTCTTCATCTCCTTAATCTATGCTGGTATGAACTCTGTACAAGCTTCTATGCAAGGTCCTATGTATTTTGAGTTTTTCTTTTCTTTTCTTTTCCTTCTGAACCATAGAAAAATGTTTCATTTAGTAACTCACAGAGAAAGTGCAAAAATCTAAGAACTTAACTAAGACACTAAGTGTTATTGTATTAATACTTCCATTTAATCATTACATTTATTCAGCTGGTTTGGGTATATAGGTGTTTTTTTCCAAGATCTCATTCTAAATATGCTTATCATGTTTATTATTGTGCTATAATAATTGCATAATTGATTGTAGAATTTATCAAGGTCTTAGTATATATCAGACACCATAATAAACATGTTCAACCTTTTTTTAGTTAATCATTCTTCTCCATAACTATTGAAAAATATGAGCAAGCATTTCTCTTTGTAAAACAATGATGAAGTTGGGACACAGGAATTTAATAGTTTGCTGAGGTCAAGTTAACTGGAGCACAGGTCAGGCTTCTGTCTATGGTATGCATGTAATTCTAAAACACTGTCACACTGGATGAAGATCTTCAGCTACATTCCTGTAGAGACATATTTTCAAAAGAACTGCTTATTGCTTATTTTAAAATCGTGTGTGTGTATATATACAACATGTATATATGTATCTGAGGCCAGAAGAGGGTGTTGTATTGCCCGAAACTAGTTAAATGTGATTGTGAATCAGTAGGTGTGGGGTTTGGGAAACAGGCCTATAGAGTAATCTCTCTAGCCTTGAGAAATATAAAATTTCATTAAATCCAAGTTAGAATGAAGCCATCTCACAGAACTAAGTATATCTACATATTTAATTCTGCATATAAAGCACAACATGTGAAAAGTCACATTTTTTCAACTTTCTTTTTAGTGAATAAAATATTTGCCTATGAGTTTCTTGTTTTGGGTGTTTTTGATACATCTATGAATTGTCATTATATGTTTAGATCAAGTAGGGACTCACAGTCTGTGTATCCATGATCTGTTCTTTACCAGTCACCAGTCAAATCATCAAAACAGGCAATGAAAGGGATATGATGGGCCATTATGGTCATGGTATTCCATATTTGGATTCTTGGCTTCTCTACAAACTTTCAACACAAATTTTGCTCCTGTGAAGTGCCCAGTTAGTTTCAAAACTATGTAACAGATTCATGGTGCAGCAAAGCAGATAGTGTGTTTCCTTTCCATATTTTGGAGAGTGTAGCATCCTCTTTCTCAATTTTTACAACTATCTACCAGAGTGACTTCACATGAAAACTTCAGATGGTGGTTCATTTTAGCAGAAAGCCTACTCTTTGTCCTGTGTCCTTCCTAACTTTGTGTTTGTACCATTTCACCATCTGCCCTCCAAACACATGGGGCTTAAATGGGGACCTTGCAACATTCTCTGTATAGTGAAGCCATTTGTCCTTAAAGACTCATTAAGTAATAAAGAAACTCTGTTAGGGTTTTTACCAGCACTTAAGTTACTGTGCAATCGAAGGGAAACATGATATATGAAGTTGGCTACCATGTTCAAAATGAGTTAGAGACTGACCTACCCGTCAGGAAGCTCCTTCTCTCCTAGAAAATTCAGAGTTCCTTGTTTAAAATTCAAACACCTACTCCCCCTTGGGCATAATTGGCTTGGACAAGTCATTGCCAAATGAACATATGTGGACAGTAAAATAACTTAATCTTATTTCAGTATGAATGTAGAATTTTTGTTCATGGGTGAGTATATTACCATCCCACCACATATATTTAGCTCAAAAAGTGTAGCAGAAGAGAAAATACAAATCCCATCTGCCAGGGAAAATAGCTATAAAGTAGAAAAATCAGTTTTCTGATGAATCCATTGAGAGTAACTCGAGTTACTTTTTAATGCAAGGGCAAAGAAATCTCTTGGACAGGGCTGCATATCCATGTAGCATTCTTTTAACTTACAGCGAGGCCAAATCCAAATCCTGGATTTAGCTAAATGAAAGTGTTCCCAAAACAAGGAATGATCAGACAACCAAGTAGGCTCATGCCAGCCACCTTCTAAAAACCTAGTTTACGTCTGAGCAGCCTAGAATTCCTGTACAAGACAAGTAAACATTTTTCCCTGTATTTGTCAGCCTTGTGAAACTACTTGGCCACGTTTTTCTGTCTCTTTTAGTGTATGCATACAGTAACAAGAGTGATTATCTTCCATACTCCAGTGTAGAAGAAAAACTGACTCCTGTTATTTCTTCCAGTTCAGTTTTACACTTTCCATTTTGTTGAAATGTTTCTCCTTCCTTACTACTAAAATTATTTGAACTATATCACAACTGTAGGATTTAAATGTTTATAAAGAAGGACACACTACATCGAGAAAATAAATTATCAGAGAATATGTACAAGCCAAGAAATTACTTCAAATATTTGGGGCTTCTTATTTTTGAGATTCATTGTTGTATGTGAAGGGCTCTGTATGTGTTCACAACACTGCTCTGAACTCCACACTTGTCTTATAGAGTTAACAGGATCAGATGGTATTTTAAATATTTCTCTCAGAAAGGATGAATGCATATTAAAGAGTCATTGTCTCATCTTCATTTT
The DNA here is from genome assembly GCF_004785775.1 of Grammomys surdaster. NCBI lineage: Eukaryota > Metazoa > Chordata > Mammalia > Rodentia > Muridae > Grammomys > Grammomys surdaster. Next base: position 15,331,220 of record NW_021604564.1, on the reverse strand, counting down.
CTGATTGAACTTAAAGTCTACCCCATAAGATGGAGCTGATGCCTGATACCACTCAGGTGGTGAAGAGTATGAGATACTAGATATGACCTACTGGATAGGTCAGGGGCTCAGGGGTAAATGAAATACTATTGTTCCGCTAATGGAACACAGCGATAAGATGACAACTAGTGGCATTTTGCTATGCTTATCAATTCCTTATTCAGCCGTCATCTGGGAAGATGCACCTCACAGTAGATGAGAACTAACACAGACCCACAACTAAACATTGTGTAGAGTGTGAAAGGTTACAGAGCACCCTGTCCTAAATGGGATGTCTCCATCCAATTCTTCCCCTCTAGGCTCAGAGATCTATTTACAAGAGATTATAAGAGCCAAAGGGGATGGAAGATTCCAAGGACATAGTGTCCTTCAGACACAACAGTACATATGAACTCACAGAGACAGTGGCAACATGTATAGGGCCTACACATATTCAAGCAAGATAGGAAGCCAAGTGCTGAGAGAGGAACTTGGACACAGGCTCTTGCCCCTAGCCAAGAAGCAAACTGAAACTGACATACACTTGAAAAGAAAACAATAGTTTTCTCCAATGGAGTCTCACGGAGTGTATTAAGCACACTGCCCAGCAATCAATGGCCAACAAAAAACAAATTCAGTGGTATTTTTGGAGACTTCTTGTCTCATATCACTTTGTTTGGGCATTTTGTTTTTTGTTTGATTGTTTTACTTGTATATAATGGTTTCAGATTTTGTGGGTTTTGGGGTGTGTGTGTGTGTGTGTGTGTGTGTGTGTGTGTGTGTGTGTATCTTGTGGTGTTATTTATTTATTTATTTATTTAAAAGTGAATCAAAACAATTTTACTTTTATGCCCTGGTGTTTGCTCACGGGATAGTTCAGTGACTGATTCATGGGAGGAAGCAAGAGTAGTGACGTATGTGAATGATTAAACTTACTTCTTGAAGTATGAGGAAAGAAGGCCAAGTCATGGAGTAAGATAGGAGAGGAAGCTGGGAGAATCTGGGAAGAACTGAGGAAGGAGAAGAACATAATCAGACTATATTGTATGAAAAACTTCTTTTCCAATAAAAACAAAGTAAGTAAAAGATTATTTGTCTCAGTCAGAGACTAATGAGACCCAAGTCTGTCTCCTCACTCTACCTCAGCACCAAAGACAATCCTTGCCTGCAGCAAGCAAAGACAATCCTTCATGTTACTCATCTGACCAAAGAGGAGCAAGGTGTGCACTCACAGTGAGCAAGTGACTCAAATGAAAACAGATAATAGCACCTAGGTCACATTGATGCTCAAAGAAAGCAAAGATCTGGACTATGCCAATTAGCTTTGATTGGAAATTTGACCCAACCTAAAACCACCTGGGAAAAGTCTTAGTGAGGGACTATGCTCATTGGTATGTGTGTGGAAGAGTGTCTGGACTGCCTTAATTGATGTAAGAAGACCCAGCCTGAAAGTAAGCAGCATCCACTAGAAATCCAGCAGAGTAATAAGCATGCATACACTAGTTTCTCTGTGCTTGGCTGTGGATATGATGTTATGAGTTGCCACAAGTTCCTGCCACTTTGACTCTCCTCCAATGGCTAATTATAAGCTGGAATTGTGAGTTCAAGTAAATCTTTACTCTTCAAAGCTGCTGTTTGTCAAGGGCATGCTGTCACAGTAGTGGAAATGAGACGAGGAGTATGGACTACGAGCCGTAAGCCTTATCCCTTAGTAGAAGCACATTCATAACTATAGTAGTCCCTTCAGTTCAGAGTCTTCATGTGCCTGGCTGGGCTCAGAAAACAGTTCTGCCCAGGAAGGCACCTCACTGAAAATCTGTAGAAATTGGAAGGTGAGATTTTTTGCATCCACCTTTATCCTATTTGAAGACCCTCATGTCACAAGTGTCTTGCCTGTATTTCAATAAAGGAAACATTACTTGGTCCAAGAAGAGTTCGCAATTAGTTAGTTGAAAATTTAGTTAGTTTGACTCCCTCTCAGTGCATCACCATTGAGTTCTCCCAGTTTGGTCTCAAATCACACATTTCTCTGCATAACTGTCCATAAAAATAGTTTCTTTGATCTCTGGGTTTCATATCTGAAGTCTCCATGTCTTATACATCTTTGATTAAACAATTTTTTTCATGTCTTGCTCTTGCTAATATGTTTATTTAAGGATTCTTCTCAGGGGTTCCAGTCATATACCTGCCACTGAGTGAGGAAACGATCTTTTTTTCCATTTGTTGCTAAGTGCAGAAAGTCAGCTGATCACAGACTGAGAATTACTCTAGCAACTTTGACCACTCTTGAGGAAGTTATTCTTATTACATCTGCTCCTTAGTGTGTAGTCAGTACTATCTCAAGTAGGACACTGTCCAAATCAAGAAAACGGAAGACAGATAGGGACAATATTCCTTGAGTTTTACAGAGCTGGTATTTCTAAATGTATAAATAGCTTAAAACTTTTAAGTATTGACTTTTTTATTTTTAATATCTCTCTTAGTTAGGGTTTCTATTGCTATAAAGAGACACCATGATCATGAAAATGGTTATAAAGAAAAGCATTTAGCTGGGGCTAGCTTACAGTCCAGAGGTTTACTCCATTATCATCATGGTGGTACACAGGTAGACATGGTCCTGGAGAGGAACCTGAGAGTTCTACATTCATTTCAGCAGGAAGCAGGGACAGAGACAGATTCTAGGCCTGGCTTGAGCATTTGAAACATCAAAGCCCACCCCCTGTGACACATTTCCTCCAACAAGGGCACACCTATTTTCAAGGCCACTCCTTCTGATAGTGCCTCGTTTTATGAGTTTATGGGTGCAATTTTCATTCAAACTACAATGTCTTAGTAGTATATATCCATATATAATAATGAGTTTCACTGAGACACTTACATATTATATATTATATATAATATATTTATATATATATTATTATATATGTAATGTATTTGATAAAGTTATTTTTTATTAGTATTGGTATTTAGAACCAGTTTCTGCTACTCTTTGGCTGATTTCCCAAGGATCTCTGTGACATGAACCTGCACTTCCTACCTGGAGCCGTTGAGAAGGTAGAGGGTCACCCACATCCTTACATGAGAGTGTTATTATCTGGCATATTGGTCAGGGGAGGGCTTTCAGAAAATCTACATGCCATTTCTAAGTAAAATGGTGTTGAAATGTATAGACCAAGGGAAGAGGTGGCAGCTTGGCCAGCATCTCACTGAACAAGGCGGTGATAGAAATCTTAGCATCCTGCTTGTCTCAGTCCCAAGGTACCATGTACAGCACACAGATACTGCACTTTGGTACAGGCATTGGCTTCTGTCACTCTACAGAAGCCAGAGGCTTCATTAAGGGCAATTTGAATCTCTCTTAGCTTTGTTCTCAGTGCAAGTTCCCCCAGTCACAAGGTAGCTCTTTCTTTTATTCAGGAGGAGGTAGAAAGTAGAGGTAAGGAAAAGCATGACCTGTAACCTCTCAAGTATGGGACAAATATATGAAGTGTGTACAGTAGAACACAAGAATAAAATGATAGCTTTTTAAATCTCAAAGGTTTTTTAAAAACTTAATCATTGTTATCACTGGAAGTATTCTTAACCCCATTTGACTATTTTCGGTCATTTTGGAAGATCAATCTGTCTCTTTGCTGAAGAAACTATCTTTTTAAATTTAGGTGACTTTAGTCTTTATAGACCCTCTAACCTTTCAGGGGAAGCTTATTGTTCCGACTCATCAATGGCCCTTCAAGTTCTCAGAGCTGTTTTCTGAGTTCCAGTGCACATTTCCACTTCAGATGAAAAGACATTAGACAAAGGCTTGTGACAAATCACTTTTCTTTAGGAGTGGACGTAAGTAGAATGTCCCCATGCATCCAGCTCCTCCATGGAGACCAGACTCATAGGATTGAAAATACATTCACACAATTATTCATAATAAAAAAAATGTGAAGTTAGGAAGGAGTGTCCTGGGGGATTATATAGAGGATTGAGGGCTGATATGATCAAGTTACATTGTATAAATTTATGAAATTTTCAAAGAATACCTTTAAAAAGGCGAGGAAGAAAGCTAATGCTATTAATGTCTCCAGATTCTGTTTGTTCAACCACTCTGGAAATGTTTCACATGAACAGCATTTTCCATAGCAACCTTTCAGCTTTCAACCTTTTCAGATTTCAGCTGGACTGGATGGAAGACACACTGGATACTCACCTGACTACTTAAGAAAGGCATGTTTCTCTCAGTGAATCACCAGCAAAGTCTACCTCTGAGACATCTATGCTTCCTCTATTCAAATGCTTCTTTCTCTCTTCACATGTCTTGTATCACTTTTCTTAAAAGATGGGCTATTTAAATAATTTGACTACTGTTATAGTATGAACAATTTCCTACCTTATTAATGTTCTTTGAGAAGGTATTTCCAGGACGCCTCCTTAATCCAGGATTCTAAATCCTGTCCTGATAAGATCTTCTAGGCTCTTTTACCTCAAGTATGTGTAGAGTCTCTCTTTTGAAGCTCTCAGTCAACATTGAGAAGACGGCTACAAAGACTGAAGCACTTGACAGGGGAGTCCCTGATGACCCTACACTTCATGCACAATAAAAAGCCAATGTTTTTTGTTTGGAAAGTTAGCTTAAATGAGAACACCTCTTTCTTGTTGACTAAGTCTTCCTTATTGAAAGGACACTTCTCAGGCAGATAAAGAAATTTACACTCTCCATTCATTAGATGTTTAATATTTGTATTCTTGTGGTGACAAAGGTGTGCTATTAGCACAAGGAGACTCTCCTGATGACAGAGGTGGATCCCAGTGAAAGGAAGCCAGTGAAGGTGAAGTAGCAGAAGGCTTTGTAACCATAGTTACGGTAAGTCTGAGATTATAAATGTGTTGTCTCCACTATGAAAGATGCATTAACATTCCTTTATGTCTGCCCTTGGAAACCTTGTCATTCTGTCTGCTATGTTTACTTACTTATCTCCTAAGAGATGGCTAGGCTTAATTAACACTTAAACATTAACCTTGAAGATCTATCCTGAGGGTAGGGTGGAAAGAGAGCAGTGTAAATTCGGGATTCTAGAAACAGGGTAGTGTAATTGTGGTCATTAAGAAATGCTCAAATCCCGAAAGAAGCAAAATGATATAATTATAAGAATTTGCTCCTACTGACTCAGAAAATTCTGGAAATGAGAACTGATATATGCACCTGACAGGTGAAAAACAAAGCTTCTGAAATCACATCTTAAAACCAAAATGGCAGCCTGCTCTGCCATTAATTGCATGTGCAGTGCCAGCAGATATTTGCTTATATAGAGTTAAAGAACGTCCACTGCAAACCTCTGGAATGATGGGTGCATCTGTAATAATGAGGTAGGCTATTGTCTTATGACTAGGCTATCACCATGATTAGGGAAAACACTGCCTCAGCTATTTTTCCCTTTGACACAAATGTCCTGACAACCACGGAATTTTATAATTTGCTTTGAATGGTTGCCTCTTGCAAATGACTTTTTCTATTATAGAAGATTTGTATGATTTGCCTTTTTTTGAGCACTTCTCTCTCTCTTTCTGTGTCTTTATCTCTCTGTGTGTCTCTGTCCTTCTCTCTCTCCCTCTTTCCCTCCTCCCCTCCCTCCTTCTGTCCTCTCCTTCCCTCTCCCTTCCTTTCCTCCCTCCCTCCCTTCCTTTCTTCCTCCCTATTTTCCAAAGCACATTGCATGAGTTCTATATTAATACATTTTAAAGGTTAGGGGTTATCAAATGATTTTTCTCAATTCTTTCTGCTGAACTCCAATGTTAACTTCACTGGGCATAATTTCTAAAACCCCTCTGCCTTGCAAGGGAGGAGGATATCTGACTGTCACATAGAGGAAGATTTTATTGGTTAAAATGATGAACTTTCCCAAGTTGACTGGAAAGTTTGCCTGACAAATTCTTATGCTGCAGAGATTAGTTTACACATAATTTTCTTCTAAAAACCACTACTGCTCTGCAGGAAAATCACCAGTCCCCACCTCAACTTTTAATTACTCAGCAAACTTTAAGTTCTCCCTCAGTCCTCATCCATACCACATTTCAAAGGCTGCAAGACCAGATGCTTCCTATGATCCCTCAGGATCATGTCAAGGGATCACACTCCACCCACATCACTCGTTGTCTTTCCTAAATTAATAAAATAACAAATGACATATACCTTATTGTCTGGTTGACCCCTGAGCTTTCCTATAAAACCCTTTTAGTATCTTTATCTGAGAAAGGATATCAGAAATGTGACTAACAGAAATCAAGACCATCTCATTGGGGTTGCTCACTGTTACTCTCACTGTCTGCCATCTGGGGGAAGTTTAGGGATTTCTCCCTCTCCCTCCCTGCCATATAGTATTTCAGGAATAGTGCAAAGAATATAAATATAAATTGGTCCTATGCAAAAACAGGGAATCCTCCATCTGGTGATGGTGAAGGTAAAGGCGTCTTGTTCCCTTTTGGTTCCTTTAAACCTAGGAAGAAAAATCTTACCCCCTATAGAGTATTTTGTAATTTATCAATTTTAATTGGGTTTTATTTCTCAGAATATGTGGAAAATATTAAAACTCAAACTGAGTGATGAAGATTTAGGATAAATGAATCTGGAAATAATATTTTATGTTAAGATAGTCCCTCTTCACTCTAGCATTAATTCAGGGTAAAATATATTCACAGTGTCAGAGGGAATGCAGCCTTATACAAATGCTTGCTTGCTCTGATCATTTCAAATCCTGTGTAAAAATTCTGACAAAGGATTTATTTTCTCATTTGGAAATTATTTATAATAAAGGCATAATATCAAATAAATACTTGTAAGACAAATAATAAATTGCTTTTCTTGAAGTGGATAACTTTAAATTAAATCCAGATTGCTTATAAAACCAGCATGTTGGAAAGAAAATCAAACTTGGTGTCTGAGGCTAGAGTTCTAGCACAGTTTTTTTGTTTTAAATCACCGTGTGCCTCTTTGAGATTCAGTTTCAACCCAGCAGCCCTGAGGTGAACTGAGCCTAAATGAACTGCTCCTTACAACCGTGTGCTCCTAAATACTCGACATGCTCAAAAAATCCCAGCTGGCTGCTACCAAGGCCACCACGGCTATGGGAAGGGGCCAAGCAGCCTTAAGCAGAGGAGCTGGTGAGTCGGGCTGAGAGAGGAGAAGGCAAGGAAGGAATGTGCATCACACACTTCTCATCACCATCACACAGAACCACACACTGGCTATTCTTTTAATGAAGTTAAAATTGATTTTTATCACAGATCCGTACTGTGTGGCCTATGCTCCCTCAAAAGACTATAAGAAGGAGGATTGTCAGGTTTTCTTTGAATTTTTATTTATAACTTTTCACGTGGTATATTTGGATCATGTTCTTTCTCTTCCTCCAATTTCTCTCAGATTCTCCCCACTTCCTCACTCACCCAAATTTATATTCTCTCCCTCAGGCCTACCCATCCCCCAAAACATGAAAGCTACAAAAGTCAAACTAGACAAGCACTGCCAGCTTTTAGCGTAGGGTATAACAAAGGACATTCTTTTCTATTTGTCTTTCAATATGGTAGTCTCATTCTAAGGACACTTTAAAAACCAACAAGTATCTAGCCTATTATACAAGTAATACTTCACCTTGATTGATTATACCTGTAAGGTATAATATATTACATATTATAATATATATTTATAATTATGTTATATAATATTTTATATATTATACCTTATGATATATATAAAATGTGAAGACATATAAATATATAAATATAATTTACATATTATATTTATAAAATATACTATAAAACATAAATATATAAAAATGTATATCAATAATATATTTGCATATAATATAATTTATACCTTAAAGATATATGTAGTATATACCAATGATAACATACTATATGTTCAAAAGAGTCAAAAATGAAAAAAAAAACTAGATCAAAGTATTTTAAAGTTTTCACCAAAAAGGAATAATAAGTTTTGTGAGAGAAATATGAATAATATTTTAACATTGTGTACATCACACACTAAATAATACAAAAAAACCCTCACATCATTTTTAAAATTGCAAACAAAACTCATTCATTAGCTTTACATTAGTTTGTTCAAGCATCTCTATTTTCTGATATTGCAACAGTTAAATAGTGACCCATCCACTGGTGGCTAACAGTGAGTTAACACCTTTATTTTTTCTTCAGAAATATTCTTAGCTCTATTTGAGTAACTTGTATTTAATGAAGTTACAGAGTAAAGGTTTAGAATAGAGAGCATACACTCTAGACACCCTTGTATTCCAGACTCTTGATACTAGAGGTCCATTGATTTCATAATTGAGTACATAGGAAGCAGACATTGGTTGACAGTGCACACCACACTGGGTCAAATTGCAATTCTAAACAACAAGACTCAGAGAAGAATACATTTAAAAGGAGACATTAGCCAGGGATGGTTGACACATGCACATCTGTTTTTCTAACTCTTGAGATGCTGGAACAGGAGGTTGAGATCACAGACAGTCCGAGAAACAGAGAAGAAAGGAGACAAGGATGCTGAGGAAGAAGACCATTAGCACAACAGGAGCCCCTGTTATCTAGGAAAAAAGCACCCACTACAGCGTATGCTAAACCCCATTTCCTAAATTCAGGACAACCTGTCCACATCCTCACCATAACATGAAACTACTAAGAAACACCTGGGGGAAATGTAGTCCAGGTAACAAATAGGCCCACTAAGAACATAAAATTTAGTCATAAGATCATAGAAAACGCCCTCTCTAAAATATCTCTACCATGACTCAGTATCCTAATAGTGGACAGCAGTTTAATGGGCCTTGAGGAGCAGACTGTCCTGAGTACCTCAGAGTAAATAAGAACAGTACTGGAGTTTTCTGCATCTGTCATACAGCTTTAGGAAACACTGAGCACTGTCAGATTCATGAACATCCTTCACAAAGGTGTATTTAATTTAATCAGAGCACACAATATACCACAAATAACTTTTTCCAAAAGAAACTATGCTCCACTTAAAAAGGCAAGAAATTATACAATCTGAAAAGACAAGAAAATGTAAGTAACATGGTATGCTGTGGCATGAATTCTTTATTACACAGAGAACTTTATGCAACCAGCTACAGTATACTCAGAGATGGAATCAAGTCAACAGTCTTCAGTATTAGGTAGAAGGTAAAACTAACAGAAAAATAAATTATAAGGAAATTCTAACAATCAAGTCAGAGAAGGCAAAGTAGATGTTTTAAAAAGACCCCATAGTAGACTGGTAATTTGAGACTGGTAATGGTTGAACAACATTGATAATTTCTTCCAGAATTATAGCCTGTACTGACTACAGAGCATCTTAAATGTCTGCTTTTTAGCAAGATCCTGTAAACTCAGGGTGATGGTTTGAATAAGACTGGCCCCATAGGTTCATATATTTGAATGCTTCATCACCAGGGTATGGCACTATTTGAAAGGATTAGACGGTTTAAAGGTATAGAGTTGTTGGAGTAAGTGTGTCACTGAAGTAGACTTTGAAGTTTCAAAAGCCCATACAAACCCTAGGCCCCTCTCTGCCTACGAATCAGAATGTAGTCCTTAGCAATTGTGCCCCTCTTTCTGCCTGTGCATCAAAATAGGTGCTAGCAACTGCTCCAGCATCTGATGACATGCTGTCATGTTTCCTGCCATGATGATAATGGACTAGATCTATTAAACTGTAAGCCAGCCCATATTAAATGTTTTCCCTTATTATAGTTGTCTTTGTCATAATGTCTCTTTAAAGCAATACAACAGTGACTAAGACACTCAGCCACACAGGGGCTGTGTCCAGAGGTTTGCAAGTTCAAGGCCAGAGTAAGCTACAGAGTGAATTCATGGCTAGCTTAGGCAACTTACTGAAACCAGTTAAAAAAATTATAATAATGGCCAGTGAAACAGTTCAGTGGCACATTGCTTATCAATAATCATAGGACAATAGATTCACTCTACAGTACTTGCAAAAATAAAAAGACATTTGGATTAAGTAGCCACTAGTGATGTGGATGGCCAGTTAGATTTAGACTTAATTCCTCATTCACTGATGTAAACATAGACGGCACATATAATATTCAGCAATGTCTTCACTTGACAATGAGTAAGCTTAACTGAGCCTTGCACCAGAATTTGTTTTATCTACCTTTTTTGCTCTTGTCCATGGCCTGTCTCTCCATCTTTCCTACTTCAATCCATATTTGACAGCCGAAATACTGAAGTGCATTCATTCACAAAGTGCAGAAGCTACTCACTCATAAAGAATTGCTCTATATAATGAAATATGATCTTCCCAATCAAGCACTTTAAAGATATCACAGGGAGTCATGAGGGGCAAAATCTACAGAGTAGATCATGGGCTCCTCCGCCAATCTGATTTATTTACGTTTTTATGAAGGCATTTATTCTTCTATCCTTCTGCCTTATAAGCCATAAAATAGGCAAAACATATATGTGTGACAGTATGATAGCCATAACAAGTACTGTGGAGAGATGAAGTGAAGAACCCAAACATGGAGTCAAGTCTGATTATGCAATTTGGAATCTCACAGAAAAAGATAAAGTTTGAGTAAAAATAAGTCTCAAAAATGAGAACTTGGAGAGATGGCAATTATTCAGAGGAGACAAATGACAGTCTAGGCGAAGAGAAGAGCTACTGTGAAACCCCAAGGCACCTTTTGGAGGTGGCTAAGACAGGTGATGATACAAAGGGAGAAAGGCATTAAGTGATTAACTCTGATGTCATGAAACCAAATATTGCTGGTGGTTTCTCTATTTTGCAGTTTGGATTTTATTCTAGGTCATGTAAAAACATTACTAAACAGTTCTTAAACAATCAACATAAACATAATTGCTATTTTGTCATTATTACTGCTGTTTTCATATAGAGAGAAGGAAGATTAAAGAGATGAAGTACAGAAAAAGAGAGACCCACTGGAAGTGATTGCAACCATCCGGGCATAACAAAGTAGTGCTTTGATCACCATGATGGTGGTGAGGTGGGCACAAGCTGTTAATTTTGGGTATGATCTTATGCAGGACTAATCAATTTTCTCCTATCACACAGTACAGTGTGAAAGAAAGAAAGAAAGAAAGAAAGAAAGAAAGAAAGAAAGAAAGAAAGCGAGAGAGAGACAGGGAGGAAGGGAGGGAGGGAGGAAGGAAGGGAGGGAGAGAGGGAGGGGGAGAGAGAGAGAGGGAGAGGGAGAGAGAGAAGGAAGGGAGTAAAGAAAGAGAGAGAGAAAGAGAGAGAGAGAGAGAGAGAGAGAGAGAGAGAGAGAGAGAAAGAAAGAAAGAAAGAAAGAAAGAAAGAAAGAAAGAAAGAAAGAAAGA
>NW_021604564.1:15292351-15319837 GCF_004785775.1 Grammomys surdaster | reverse complement strand
AGAAAGAAAGAAAGAAAGAAAGAAAGAAAGAAAGAAAGAAAGAAAGACACCAAATACTCTGGGGCGAGGTATATATTTAGCTGAGAAAAAAATGACCACAAAAGAATTAGAAGCTGACTTGGAAGAAGAAAGCTATGAAGAAAACTACTTTATACAAACTAAATATAAAATATCTGTGGGATTTTGAACTGTTTGTATTAAACAAAGTATTATAGAGTTGAGTCAAGGGTTCAGAGAGTCTAGCCAGGGATATAAAGTTTTAATCCATTTGTATGTAGATGACATTTCACCCTTGACGATAGAAGACATGACTGTAAACAGAGAAATGATCCATGCTGTAATATGGGTTTGGGCAAACATAGGAAAGAAAAAACAAGTGTGACCTTTACTTCACATGTACACAATGTCAGTTCTACGTATATGCAGAGATGATAATCTTCTAGAAGATACTACAGTAGAATATCACTGCAGACAGTGTATAGTAAGAGACAAAAGTAATTCCTGTAGGTGAGGAATGGATACATTTGGAAACGAGCTTAAAGCGACTGCTCATCACAGCATACCATCAAGAGGGTGGAAGGACCAAATGGCAAGAGAAGAGGTATACAGACTCAGGCTATGAATTTGTTTCTTAACCATTCAAAGAATGTCCACATAAAGACAGACAACATAGGGAACAAGGTCAAGGATACTGAAAAGGCACCCTCCACTGACGCAAAACATAAGCACACAGAGTGGTTTAAGCATATAAACCAAAATGTTTCAAGAAAATATAATGAGGCTAAATAAGAAGAATGAGAATTCAAGTTAAAGTCACATATAACGATTAGTACGAATGAGGAAATAACATAATTGGGTGTGACTACAACCTCCTAAAACCAATCTAATGATGGTAAGTATATACATAGCTTTGCAACCTTATAATGTTACAAGAGTATGTATGCAGCTTAAATTATTGATCATACACACCCAGAAGCATACACAAAATTGTTCACAGCAGCATTTTACCAGTAAAACTGAAAACAACCCAAAATACTTAATAGTAAAATGCTTACATGTTTTGCGATGTATCTACAACTGAATCCCTGGAATGCTGAGTGATAAACCAGAATTTATATATGTATGTGTACACATATATGTGAATATATATTCTTTAATTTAAACACAACTTGGAAACAAAGAAAAATATAACATTTAACAACACAGGCTAAGATGGTGTAAATACACGCAATGAACTTCTCCCCGATTGGGGCATCTGTATTAACTACAGCAGCACCAAGACTCTGGATATATCAGGAAAGAAAATATGGAAAAGGTGTGAGACCCAGAGAATGGGGGAAGAGTGCTGTGAGATGCTGCCTTCTGGACACTGCACAGCTCTCAAAATCATGACCTCACAGCAACCCACTACCTGCACAAGATGAAGCCACCAAAGCCTCATTACCACACCCCTACTGAGGGGTTATCAGCTGTGGAGAGTTACTGGGGGACGGAGAATTGCCTTTTGTGGATGACATGGCTCTTACTGGTTTCTCTTGTGCCACTGAATGGCTTCATAGCTGTGGATGTGTGGACAGCTCTAACTGGATTTAGTGGGTTCTAAAAATAAAATAAAGACATGAAAATAGGAGGGGCCTGTTGTGGGTGGGGCTTAGCCAGGAACTGATAGGAAAAAATGGGAAACTGATATGATCACATTTCATTGAAGACACGCCCAAGATTTTCAAAAATAAAGATAACTTTAAAAAGCAACAGACAATCAATGGAACAATTGTCCTTCCAATATGTAGTTAAAAATATGTAGCACCTTCTAAGATGAAAAGATAGGGAGAGGTGACAAAGGGCCTCCAGGTCACTGACAACATAGAATTCCATGGTTTTGTTTGTTTTTAAAACATTGTATTTATTTCTTTACTATTTTTATGTGTATTTGTGTTTTGCCTAAATGTATGTGTATTCAACAAATGTATACTGTGTCCATGGAAGCCAGAAGATTAATATCAGATCCCCTGGAACTGAGGTTACAGATGACTGAGCTCAGATATTGGAAATTGAACCACGGTCCTCTAGAAGAGCAACCAGTTCTCTTAACCACTAAGACCTCTCTTTAGCATCCCCAAATATCATTTGCGACAAAGAATTGCTTTCAAAGAAGAAAAATGATTGAATTGGTGAGCTAAAAATGAAGGCACCACAGTCACACTTTGTCATTGTTTGGTTATAGTCTTTTTAAAGAAAGTCTGTCTACTCCAGGGTCATGTGATTTAGTGCCTCTGGTCTTACGCTTAGGGCATCAAGATAGGTAGAAATGTGTCACATAACAAAGCAAGGACACTCATGTTGTATTAGCATTTTATGTCAAGGAAAAGAACGAGGCTGAGCAAAAGCTCTTCACTTTGCAAGACAGCCTGCTTTGGTTGTCATGCTGATCGAGTGTGGTACCACCCAGGAGCCATAGAAGAGGTATACTTCTAGTCCCAAAATGTAGACTACCCAGCAAACAAATTAGATTCAAATTCTACTAAACAGTGAATTAAGGAAGAAAATGATTCAGTTTGCCTGAAGATCCAGACGCATTCTCCCATGCTATGATATACATTTTGCTTCCACTTTGTTCTCTGAGTCTAAGTGATACTAGGATAAGTGTATTGTGGATGGGATTGGGATGGAGTCCAATGGAGGGTCAATGAATGATTTCTCAGAAACAGGAAATGAGTAGGTTTCTCCTTGGCCAAAGGAAGAGAAGACATAGAGCTGACATACAGCAGAGAGGTTTTCCTTACATGGCCCTTTTGATTTATAAAAATAATGGCTATTGATTTATGACTTACTGAGAAATATTTGAAAACTTTATAAATAGCACCAGTCTGGCATGGTAGACCTTGCTTTCTGACTTCAGTGAAGTCACTAGATAGGCATGTAAGCTCAGGCATGCTTTCTCCTACAGCTCTCTATCTGCAAAGAGAGCAAAGAGGGCTTCTGCTTCCCTCTCAACCCTAGAGTCTAAAATCCTATTACAATGCCAGGGAGAGAGCTCAGCTGGCAAAGTGTTGGCCACATAAGAGGACTAATGCTCCCGCCACAGAACCAACTTTTAAAAAGCTGGCAGTGTGATATATTCACTAAATCCAGCAAAGGCAAAGATAGGTGGATCCGAGGACACTGTTGACCAGCTATCACAGTGCTGTTCAATGAGCTCTGGGCCAGTGGGAGAGTGTATCTAGGGAGTGGGGAAAAGTAAGAAAGGATGGAAGGAAGAGAAGAAGGGAAAGAGGGGGAGAGGGTGATAGAGGAAAAGAGAAAACAAAATCATGAAACAAAAGCCTACAAATGTTGGTAGCATCATCTGACCTCAACAGATGTGCATACACACATATGTGCATTTGCACACACACGCATGTGCACATAGATATAAACACACACACACACACAAACTCGCACATGCGCACGAATAAGTCTGTAGTGGAGATACTTTGATTAAGTGAGGAAAAACTCCAGTCGTCAGTTAGGAGTTTGTGACTTAGCATGGATACCTTTGCCTCTATGGGACTCTTAACTATAAAAATAGGCTGGTAATACTTTTATATCATTTGATTTAAGGGAAGTTTGAAAAACGAGTTGAAAATTTCAATAGCTTAGTTTTGTGCCAAGAACATAATGAGTTTTTGAAAACAGTAAACTCTAATCAGGGCTGAAAACCTCTGCAGGAAGCTCTCTGAAGGTGAGACTCAGACATATCAGGGCTTTTTCTGACCCCAGTAAATCGGTGTCTCATTCACCACTCAATATCATATTATTTCTTCCATTTCAGCCATCTCTCCCTCCTCTGCTTTAAATATTGTTTCAAATTGACATTGTAGTCATGATAATAGTAGTCATTTGCCTGTCACCAAACACTGCACAGTCACCGCACATAATCTCCAAAGCAACAGAGGAAGGCAGGTGTTTCCCTGCTTGAAGGTTGGGCCAGGTCATATTTCATTAAATGTCCCCATGAAACGTCGCACAGTGCCTTGGGTATGCCAGACCCTCATCATACAATTTTGATTGACTGAAACTCGGCAGTGTGTCCCACTCCCTTTCTTAGTAATGTATGTAGTTGTTTGATTTATAAGAAATTTCTGTCCCTGGATGTGGCCAGCTATTGAATTTATGTGTGACAAGGAAACCATACAGTTTGGCAACTCTATAGTGATAGGTGATGTGTGATTCATTTGGGGGATGATAAACATTTTCTATTCAGACACTGAATACCTGGGCCTATGGTTAGCTAATCAAGTCTCTGCATGGCTGAACAGACATGTTCAAAGGGACTTTATTCTAAATTACTCCATTGTGTGTTTCCAGATGCTGTTCTGTTGCGTGTTGATAATATTTCTTATAGCCACTGCTCAAAAGTAGGAGACAAACATAATCTAGTTTGTTCATCTTAAAAGAAAATCTGTGATGTTATGAACCCAGGTCCATGCTGGAAAACCAGGACACCATGAACCTTTGGGAGGCCAGAATATGCTCACAATAAGTTACATCTGTCTGTAACATGAGGGAGGTTTGAGGTTTGGCACACAAAGAGAGACTCAGAGAGTGTACCCTTCTTAAAAGATGTGTCAAAGCAGGAGTTAAAGATGGTTCTGGAAGACCTTATGGACAGGTGGCAGGGCTCGAGCCAGCAGAAACTGCAGGGGCCATTGATTAGCCTCGCCCAGCCTTCTCCATCCTAGTCTGGTTCAGTAGCTTTCTCAAGTAACTACTCTGTGCCTCCTGACGTTGGCTTTAAGTTCCCAATGGATGTTTTTCTTCCCTCCCCTGTGAAATCACATGAATCTAGGCAGTGTGGGGGCAGGGGAGAAGTATGGTAGGATCTGAACAATTCCAACCTCACTGGTGGGAGAAATGGTCCCGTAAATCCTTTCAAAGGGCGCCCACCATGTCTGAGAGTCGGAAAGGGCAGCCGGTGACATGAATACGATTATTGTAATGGAGCAAAATGTGTGACCCGACCAGATTCCGGTAAACCAAGCAAAAGGGAACAGCACAGTTAACCCACCTCCTGGGGGAGTACTAAACCTGGAGCAGAGTTATTAATTAGGGCTTCGGAGGGGCACAGAAAAGGGGGGTGGCTTTCTCCATTATGGAGACAGCTCCATTCTAGCCAGTTGCTTTCCACAGGGGCAACTCCTGCTTCTTTGTTTCTTCTCTTTAAGCCAGGCAGTTTGAGCTACACACAAGGTCCCTGTTGTGCCAGAGCCTTTTCCATTCAGAAACGGAGCCGATGGGAGGGTTTTTAAAGGCATCGGTAGGTGGCGCTCTTTCTTTTAATTTATTTTTCAATCTTCGGTCTCATTTGTACTGAAAGACCGACCTTTTTAATGAAAGAGAAGGGATTTTAAAAATGAAAACACATATACAATGTCCTCTTTTAATTGAAAGGGTATATTGTGAAATCATTACTGTCACTCGACATTTGTGTTTCAGGGAAATGCACATATATATATATATATATATATATATATATATATGTATATGTATATGTGTGTGTGTGTGTGTGTGTGTGTGTGTGTGTGTGTGTGTATGTGTGTGTATGTTCCTAAATTGACTTTAGCAATTTGAAAGTGATAGTGGACATCTGTGTTCAATAACTTTTTGTTGGTAACCGGTGTTTAATATTTCATGTCAAATCAGGAAGAGTGATAGAAGGTTCTGGAACAGCGGCAACTGGCATTCCTGCAGCACAGCCTGCCCTTTGTCATACTCACCATAAAGAAACCTGCTGTAGCCGAAATGGAAACTGCACCAGAGTGACTCCGTTCTTGGACCTTACATAAACTTCCAGAATACACTGTCTCTATTTTCTTTTAGAAATATGTCTATAAGCAAAACGGGCTAAAGGACTTCCCAAGCTCATTATTTATTTAAGTGGGAAAGAGGGGGAGTGTGTGTTGGGGGAAAGAGCTCTTGGAAGAAATTACAGCAGAATAAATCATCTTCTAGAACAAATCTTACCTTTGTTTCTCGTCAGTCCTCTTTCTTGCCTAGTTGGTAGGCTGTGATGGGAAGGAAGGCGAATGCCAATGGAAACATGCCTTCCAGTGGCTCACAATGCACTCTGGCTAGTATTTTAACATTAGTAGTTGAGCAGGGTGGGACAGGGGCAGAGAGAAGCAAGGGATAACTTTGAATAACTTTGTTTCCTTCTCCTCATCATCTTCTATATGCAATCTAAACTCTAAATGCAGCATTGACGTAACAGATGTAAAAAGACAACTGGAGGACAGGGGGCTCTCTTCCAGCTGTCCACAAGACATCATCACACTGACCTGATTCAGGTCGTCAGGCCAACTTCAACATCTTCTATTCCATTTAAAAAAAAATGCAGGAGCCAGACCAATGGGTTTGCTTTGATTAGTATGTAATGCACGAGAAATAGAACATTTGGGATCTAGTCATGCAGTCATAGCTCATGTTTATATATATAGATTAGAAGGACTGTAACTGAAGAATATCCTTCACATATGTGCCAGTGATAAGGGTGGTCCTTTAGGTCAGCCAGTCTGTATGTGGCCAGGTGTGCTTCTATGCTTTGAGGAGAGAATTCTAGTGACAAAAAACAAGGTCCCAAATGAACTCGGAGGGAGAAGTGATGTGCCTATGGTGTCAAATCACCTTGGTTACACTTAAAATAGGAAAGAGTTAGAATAAACAAGTATTTGATTTTGTAGTGGCTTCAAATCTCAGGAATACAGGAGAAAGCAAAGTAGATGAAAATACAACATGCTCATGACTTACTTTAATAGTCTCCTAAATGTGTACCTGCAGACAAAAGATAGATAACCATATAAAATTAGCCATGCATAAAAAGTTACCCTTTCTCAGTTTCCAAGTGACATTGACATTTGCCAATAATGTTAATTTCTTTTGTTTAGCAAAATTATAATTTTATTATTTCAATACTTCAGTGTTACCAGAGCTATCAAGGAAACATGAGCATCTTTCCTATTTGAGACAGAGAGAATAAGGTACTGTGTCTGAAAGCCAAACATAATGGCCAAGAACCATGCATTAGTGGCCCCAGAACCACAGTCTAGCAATATGTCTTTTCTCCTGTGGGAAGGAGCTTAGGCTGTGTATCAGACTTGGGAATTCGGTGTGCAGCAGGCAAGGGAACAAACCAAACTTTCTGGCAGTTGGTAAAACAATAGAGAAATAGAGATAATAAACACGAGGATATCCAGCCTTCTCTTTGTATATCTGGGATGATCAGCTGTGGGGAATAGTCTGTTTCCTATAGCTGATTTATGTACAATCCCAGATACCATGCCTAGTTAAAAGGCTGAAACTGCTCATAGCTCAAGGGTTTCCCATGAAATGTATATTTCTAAGTCGTCAGTCTTAGATACCACCATTCAGTGGAAAGCTCCACATTTACAGTAATTTTCTCTGGGCTGCAACTAAGCACAGGTGTTTTGAGCCCCTATGAGCATCCATTTATCAGCTATTGGACCTTCTTGCCAAGTATGGTGTTGAAGTTGGGGATATAAACATAACTTTAAGGCATAGCTACAGAAAATGGTCTTTCTAGGAACACATTAAAATGCCCTATCTGTCTCCTCACCATTGAAGACCTACTGCCTCCATTAGAATCCCACAATTCAGAAAGTTGTTCCTCATTATTAGAGGCCTGCTTGAGCTACCTAACTGCAGATCAGAATCGTCTACCACAGATAAAAGAGTTCTGCGTCTCAGTGGCTTGATTCTGGGACCTACTTCATTAACCACTACTTCAGTTCTTTTGAATCTGAGACAATATCATCCTCTAAGTCGAAATGAAATATATGCTTGCTATTTCTTGCTCAGATCTTTGATTGAGCTATGTCTGCTTCTTTCTGTAACTTCCTCTTCAAAGCTCAGAGGTATGGGGCAGGGGAGGGGGGAACAATGGAAAGCCGCAGGGAGTCATCCCAGTGGAGCAATAGCTCCTCTCTCTCTCTCTCTCTCTCTCTCTCTCTCTCTCTCTCTCTCTCTCTCTCTCTCTCCTCTCTCTCTCTCTCTCTCTCTCTCTCTCTCTCTCTCTCTCTCTCTCTGTGTGTGTGTGTGTGTGTATGCATGTGTGTGTGCATGTGTGTGTGTGTGCATTCCTGAGTGCATGCCCATGTGTTAGAATATGTGAAATAGAGATCCGAGATGACTTTCCCTCCTTAGTAGTCTTTAGCAACATTTTTTCCGGGTTCAACATTTTGTTTGCACTTTAAGATGATCCACAACTCTTACTCTGATTTTATTAAGATCATTTCTTTCACCTTCTGTATCTTTTATGAATTTTACAGCTCATATATTTTTCTTCTTCAGAATGTTCTTTCACTAACTTAAAATTCTAATTTTTAAAAATAGTCTCCTTTCACTGAATCTTCACTCTTCATTTCTAGCACAGGAACAGACATTTTGCTACTACTAACCAGCTTGCAGCAATGGTCATATGACTATTTATTAGCTCCTCTCAATGACTTAATAACGACTAGGAAATGGTAGAACATTCTTCCCCAATTTTGAGAGATATAATGAGTCATATTTATATAGCATCAAGACTGTCCAAGAGCAGTAGAACCTGTGATTCCTAACTCCTAAAAAAAAATCCACAGTGATGATGAAAGTCACTGCACATTCAACCTTCTTCCAGAACTCTCATAGATATCCAGAAAATTGTATCTTTGAATCTTCCCATTTGATAGTATTTCAAAGATAAAAAAAATAGCTCCATACAGCTGGAACACAAAGAAACCAGGAAATAAACTCCTCATACAAATTCCTTAACCTCTAGCTTAGCTGCCTTGTCATTGGGGCTTGGCGGTGTCCAGGCTGTAGCAGGGAGGCACTGGTTGTATTGGTCAGACATTAGACAGCATTGCCAGCTCTACCTGTGGATCTTGTTTCTCTTCCATGATGATTTATGGGGGAAATGAGGAAAGAACTGTGTGTATCTCTAACACTGGGTTTGGGATGCCAACACCACACATGGACAAGGTCACAAGAAGCAGCATGTGAAACAGATTACTAACTGGAGGATGATTTCAAGTTAAGCAAGTTTCCCTTGGTTTTAGAAGCTGTTCTGGCTGACTTAGCGCAACCTAGAATCACTTAAAGAAGTCTCAGCTGAGAGACTCACTGATTAAATTGGCTTATGGACATATCCGTGGGGGATTGTCTTGATTGTTATTACCACAGGAGATCCCAGCCTACTGTGGCAGGCACCATCTCTAGTGAGGTGGTTTTTAACTAATTTGAAACCTCAAAACTTGTGTGTAAGCCAGCTAGCAAGCAGGATCCTCCACTGTGCCTTCTGGGCTTCTTGGAAGTGAAGTGACTTGCTGCAAGCGGGTCTGCTTTGACCCTGGCCCTGACTTCCCTGACCTTGATGGTGGACTGTGACCTGGAGTTGCAAGTCAAATAAACCATTTCCTATCCCAAGTTGCTTTTCATTGTGGTGTTTGTCATAACTGCAGAAAGAAATCCAGAGAAGAAACATGTTGCTTTTGCTGACTTATGGATACATATTCTCTCCTCACTGAGAGCTATTTTCTCAAAAAAAAAAAAAAAGAAAGAAAGAAAGAAAGAAAGAAAGAAAGAAAGAAAGGAAGGAAGGAAGGAAGGAAGGAAGGAAGGAAGGAAGGAAGGAAGGAAGGAAGGAACTCTGTTCACAAATAATTTTCACTGGAAATTCATATTCCTCCACTGTAGCAATGGAAACCCCCATAAATATCCTACCCACTCAAAATGAAGCACATTCTCCTGTGACTTCTGTCACTACACATTACTGTTTTATGTTAGATCAGTTGTGAAGTCTTTCTGGTGACATCTTCTCAGCATCAAATAGTTAACTATCTATCACAGTAATCTATGTATCACAGTTAGATACATTGCTTCATACATGAGGAAATTCTTCCTTGCTGTTGTGTACTGTTCATTACTGCAGGTGAATGGCATCATATGTTGGACATACTTCTAACTACAGAATAATGTTTTTATGCCAGGTCTTTGTGTTAGGATTGTGCTGTTTTCTTTAGGTGCATTTATAAGTTGGGAAATGCTCAGTTATATGTCAGCATTATTTCACTAGAGAAATCATATATTTTTTTCCCAAAGTCTTGCACAAGTTCACCACCAGATCTAAACTTGGGGCTCTTCATAGACACATGCTTACCATCACATGACATCTTTTTAATTTTAATCAATTCAGTGGATATATAATTGTCTCATGTGTATTTAATTTTTTTATATACGAATTACTGAGACTTAAATCTTTTTCTATACAAACATCCAATTTCCTGGCATTATTATTTTTTGTTGTTGTTGTTGCTGTTGAAAAGACTAGGCTTTCTCTGTTGAAATAGTTTGGCATCTTTGTCAAAAGTAATTTTACTGTATATCCACTGGTTTATTTTTGGACTGCTATTTTGTTCTGCTAACCCCATTGTCTATTCTTATGCCAGCTTTTACTATAGCTTTGCAGTAGACTAGTCAACATTATTCTCCATTTACTCCATTCTTCTGGCAGTTCCAGGTCCTTGGATTTTCCACGAGGACTTTTAGAACTAGATTATCAATTTTTAATTGTAGAATCCATTGGAATTATGAATTGTTTCATGATGAATCTACACATGAATCTGAACAGTATTTGCTCTTGCAACTTATGAACGTGTTATCCTTATGCATTTACTTATGTGTTTGTTTTCTTTCATAAGCACTTTGTGGATCTTAGACTTCACGTTTTACACACATTTTTTAAAAGAAATTATTTTAGAACATTTTAGTTTCACAGAAAATTTGATGCAAGAAGTAGAGATTCTCTACATAGCCCCAGGCCCTTCGATCTGCCACTACCCAGCTCTGGACCAAAGATTCTTCCATTGTCAACATTTCTTTCGCTTCATAATAACCCAATGTCCATGGCTTAGATTAAGGTTAATTCTCAGGGTTTGCATTCCATATGCTTGGACTACTTTACAATGAGAAGCACCCACCACTTTAGTACTAGACAGGACAGTTTCGATGACTGAAAGGCACAGAAGTGCCTCATCTATCTGACCCTCTCTCTGCCCTTCTCCCTGCCAATCACTGAGCTGGGTGAGTCTTCTCCAGAATGTCATATAAAGAGACTTACATTGTATGCTGTCTTTCCTGGATCAACTTATTTTTTCAGTCAGTGCTTTTAAGTTGATTTCATGATTCTTCATGGCTTGATAACTCATTTCTTTTTAGCATTAGAAAATATCTATTGACAATCTGGGTACTATAGGGCCTATACATTCATCTCCCTGGCTTGTTTTAAAATGTGAGTATTTGTAAATTAAGGTTTTGTGACGATTCATGGCAAGTATTATGTGGAATCCTAAAATTTCCACTTTTGGAAACATATCAAGGACTGTAGTTGCTATGTCAGAGCATGTTTAGTTTCATAAAATGTCACATTCTATTCTTAGACAGGTAATGAAGAGCGCCCTGGTGCTTCCATCATTTGAGATGTTCAGCACGGGGACATGAGCCACACAGGTGTGTCCTCTCCCTGATGACATGTAATACAGAGATCTTTTCAGATATTGATTTCACCATAAACATCTTCCTAGTGAGATGTGGAAGTACTTACAGTAAGTTTTACAAACACTTTCTACACTTGATCTTAGCCAAAAGGCCGAGAAGCGATTTACAAACACTTTCTTCTAGGTTATGGCTCCTGTTCTTTTTACATTGACACTGATTTTCCCAAAACAAAGTATAACAGTTATTTCAATGAAATCCAGGTTTTCAAGTCTTTTTTTCTTTTTTTAAGGGATTGCACCCTGGGTATTTAGAAGAATACTGCTGCTCTGTGGTCCACATGGATGTTCTGTTATTGTCTATTTGGTTTAGTTTTGTGTTTTTCATTTAGATCTGTGTTCCATTTCAATTATTTTTTTGTTGTGGATAGAAGGTCTAGGTCTACATTAATTTGTTATATGTGAACGCCTGGTACCAGAATCCATTATTGAATAGATGATCTAGTCTCCATAGGATTTTCTTGATTTCTCTGTAAACAAATTGATTATGTTAGTGGAGGTTGAGTCTATTTCTGGTCTCTTTATTCTTTTTCATTACGTATTTGATCACTCTGTCTTCATTCCTGTGGTCTTGTAGTTGGGTAGTATGAGTCCTTCAAGATTGTTCTCTTTCAATATTCATGCCTCTATTGCATCTTTCGCATTTTGTCTGATTGTTTCTTTGTCTGGATGTTGTGTGTGTGTGTGTGTGTGTGTGCCTGTGTTCATGAATGTGTGCAGTGTGCACACATCTGTGTATGGAGTTTAGAGGCCCATATTGGATATTCAATTCTATCACTCTCTACATTTGTCTTATTGAGTTATGGTCTCTTTCTGGACCTGAAACTTATCAGTTTTCCTAGGCTAGCTTCATACTGAGCTTCAGGCTTGCACCTGTCTCTGCTCCCTCTATCTGCTGGGAAGCACAGGATTACAGAGATACACCATTGCATCAGCTTTTAAATATGTGGTCTTGAGAGTTAAACTCAGATCTTCATGCTTCTCTGATAGACACTTTACCAACAGCTGTATGCCAGACTTCACTTGCATGTGTATATACTTTTTAGGCTGTTTGCCAATGTCCTGCAAAGTGATCTAGAATTGGTCACTTTTGATTAATGAATATATTAAACTGGGAAGAAATAACATTGAAAACATTTTTTCTATCAATAGACATGAAATATCTCCTCAGCTGTCTGCTTCTTCCTTAAATTTTTTCATGAAAGTTCAGTGATTTTTCTCATGTGCATAGTAAAAACGTCTATATTCTATTTATATCTATGTGTTTTAATTTTATGGTACTAGTATAAATGACACTTTAAACTTCAAATTCTACTTGGTTACCATAGAAGCCTTTCATGGGTTTACTTTTTAACTCCCAAATCTTATCATAGACTATTTCTTATGTATGATTCTTACATGTTAAGTCTAGGTTTTTATACATAGACTTTCATGCAATTTGTGAAGAAAAACACTCTGTTTCTTAGGCCTTCAACTACAATATGGAAAATTAGTAATGAGAGAGGATATCTTTGACTTGCTCTAGGTATGAGTTCGAAGTGTTCGAATTTCCTTTATTAAGTACTATCTTAGATGTGCATGTGTGCATACAATATGAAGGCAAGAACATATTGTTGTATATCTTATTAAGTTGACCTCTAAGTACGTCCTGTCTCTGGTGTAAATGCTTATGATTTACATTTTAAATCCTTTCCACACTCCTAAAGAAACCTGACTCTCCTTTCTCTTGCAGTCACCAACTCTCACTAGCCTCCTTCAGTTAAGAGGGGTAACAGAGCACAATCTTGTAAATGTACTTAAGATCCTGGAATGAGTTATTCAAATTATTATAGTACATACACATCAAGGTTTTTCATTTGTTTGTCTGTTTGTTTTGTTTGTGTGGTACCATGCCTGGCTATATGTCAGGCAGTTTTTAAAATGATGAACTATGAAGAGATGATACACACACACAGACACACATACAAACACACACACAACACATATATGTGTCTGTGTGTATGTGTCTGTGTGTGTGTATTGTGTAGGCCACATTTGATATAGCTTGAGCATAGAATACCTCAAAGCCTGTCTCCACTGTGACATACATTCTCTAATAAGGCCACACCTCCTAATAGTGCCACTCTTTATGGGGCAAGCATTTAAACACATGAGTCAATGAGGCTATACCTATTCAAACCACCACATATGTAATAAATACAATAAAATAATAATAAAATTCAAGTGACATATGCTATATCACTTGAATGACACTCAGGGTGTGTGTGTGTGTGTGTGTGTGTGTGTGTGTGTGTGATGACTCCAGTCCAAGTTACTTAGGAGTCTGAAGCAAGAGGATCAGTTGAACCTTAAATTTAAGAGAAGTCTGGTTGATAAAATGAGACACTTTCTTACTCTGTAGACCAGGCTGGCCTCGAACTCAGAAATCCACCTGCCTCTGCCTCCCAAGTGCTGGGATTAAAGGCGTGCGCCACCACCGCTCGGCAATGAGACACTTTCTCAACATAAAAGAATGAACAGAGGTATAATAAAACCATAAATTCAGCTGTGTGTGAGTGTATGAGTATTTGTGTGTGTGTGTGTGTGTGTGTGTGTGTGTGTGTGTGTGTGTGTGTGGTGGGAGAGACATGTGTATATAATACACTTGTGGAGGCCAGAACACAAAGTTTTGAAGTAAATTCTCTTTTGTTACATTTATGTATTTTCTGGGACTTGAACTCAAGGTCATCATAGGCTATACAAGTGCTGGTACCCACTGAATAGTCTTGCTAGCCCAGACAGATGAGTATGTTATGAGGCTATAAAACAAGTTGGTAGACACTGTGATAATCAATTACATTTTCTATACAATAGCAATAAGAAAAAATATGACATTTTAAATTTACTTGTTGAAATATCAATAAAAATGCTAGTAACTTAGAGGAAATCCAATAAAAGGCATGCAGAATATATTAATTTTAAAAAAAGATTAGGCCAAACAATCCAGAAAGATTTGACTTAGTGGACTGATAGCTTTTATGCAAATAGAGTCAAAGGTCAAATGGTATCAAGTGTCTACAGCTTTAATGCTGGGGCTGGGAATATGTCTGCTTTATATGCACCTTCTCAGTCAGACAACCAGTGTCTACAGTCTAGATAGAACAAGGCCACAATACTCCTGAGGAGGAAGAATGAGGCTGAGCAGCCGACCTGATAGACATTAAGAATCACGATAAATCCTTGGATGGGGTGATCAATTGCTCATAGTGCAAATATCTTTTGCAGAGAATCTAAATTTAGTCTCTAGCACCCAGGCTGAAAGGTCCACAGCTGCCTATAATTCCAACTCCAAGTGGATCCAATGCCTCTGTCTTCCATGAACACTTGTACTCATGTGACTATCCCAACACACTTACACAGAATTGAGAAAATGTTTTTGAAAACTACTATAAATAAAAAAAAACTACTATAAATCCACTGTTATGAAGAAAGTGACTTTGCCACAGGGATACTCAGATGGATCAGTAGAATACAAGCTCAATCATAAATGAACCTGACAAAGAACTGAAACTGTGACTGGAAAACTGGGATGGCTCAGTAACGTGGTCTGACACAACTTCAAGTCCTACTGATTGAATTGGCCCCTTTTCTTGCCTTATTAAAACCAGGGATTGATGGCTTAAAGCTTCTTATGAAAATATAAAACTAAGAGTTTTGAAAACCGTGTCAGCTAAATTAAGGTCTTGAAACTTTAGTGTATCCATATTTATTCTCTGTCTGGTTTTCCTACGTATAATTAAAAGTTTCTTATATTGAATATGGTCAGAATGTTTTGTAGAAACTTAAACCTCTCAAAGAACTAAAAACCAGAACAGGATGAAAATAACTGTGTCTGTGCCCCAAAGAAAATAAAAATAGAAATCGTACTCTCTGGAAAGGTATTTGCGAATACATAGCCAGTGCAAGATTCTCTTTTGTTTTGAGTGTAAAGAAAAAAACGTAAGTTCATAAGCCAATTCCCATACAGGAACTGTGAAGACGGTGTTCCAAAACCAGATGCATTTTGCCCTGCAGAATTATGGGAAGCACCCCACTCTTACAACTTACAGGGAGAATAGAGATTAAGGTACAATTTAAGAATTATTTATTGTGCTTTACATTTTTAAGAAGTGCTTAAAAATGTATTTGATTCTTATATAATCTAAGCTGTGAATAGATACAGAAGGTGTTAGAGGAAGTATTTAAATAAGCAAAATCAAAAGCCTACATCTTTCATCGGCTAAGTCACACAGCTAGTGGTTACATTGCTGGTAGTTGACTCTGACTCTGCCCACTACCCATCCCCCATCCCCCATCCCTTACCCTGGACCATTTTACCTTGAAAGATAACAGCAGACTTGTAAGTCTGTAAAATATCTCACTACTTTGGAAATTCCTTCCACAGCACGTCATCTGCTAGGAACCTCACACTCACGCTTGAATGTCTTTAGCATATTTTTTCCTCCTCGGAATACACAGACATCATAATTTAAACCAAACCCAGAATTAGTTATCTACATTCAGATCTTTCTGTTCCAAATGTGTAGATAATCAAACATAACCATGAAATAATTGTGTTTTTATTTCTCCAGCTCCATCATTTTATGCTTTGATTTGTCTACGAGATAAGTAAAAGTACTTACTTTCAAAACTGCTGGAATGGGGGTGAGTCTTTAAATGAATGGGTAGTAGGTCTAGCTTCCATTCATCTCCTTTGTCAGAATGGAAAATGTATAGCTATCCGTCCCTTTATGCCACAGGTAGCAAAGAGACGAAAGATTTTCAGACATTTCAAATCTGACATGCCACTGTTACTCAATGGATAAGTAATATTGGGTGGTATGATTTATACATTTTAGTCTTATCCATAAACATTGTGATTAGAAAGTCTCTCTCCCCATCTCTTTTCCCCTCTCCTTACTCCTCTCTCTCTTCTTCTCCACCCCCCCCTCCTGCTAATAGTCACACAAACTTGCCAGGAAATGGTAGTCTGGTTTACAGGCAAGCTACATCTCACATCCCATTAAACCCACCTGCTCACACTTGGCAGGATTGGGCCTGAGTTGGTGCTCATTAGAGCCTCTGGCAGTGGGACGAGGTGGATGGGAGATGCAATGAAACCATGCCTGGAAAGCGAAACAGGTTTGGGTTTTATTTGGGCTTTTATTTGGTGCGTGGGCATGCTGCTTTCCATTACACCAGATAACAGGTTGCCCGTAGCATGTTTAAGAGATATGGAACTTTTAAGGGGCTGAAAATGAAATTAAAGCTTGATGAAATGCATTCTAATCTATGCCTTGCACTCATACGCATGCCAGGAAATGATCAGGCTGATGTTTTAATTGTAACCGGGCTGTTCCCTAAAAGGCCTCAACCATATCCACTGGGCTGCACATGGAGAAGCCAGAAACAATGCCATTAAGAATTTATATGCCATCTTATGCTCCACTCTCTTCATAGCATTACCTCAGCTCTACAGGCATTTTCTGCCCCATTTACCAAACAGGGCTCCAGTCAATGAAGTTTTGCATTATGTGCCCCCAGGGGAAGAAAATAATGCAAGAGTTTTACTGTCCATGTTAATACCATGTAATGCATTACTCAAACACACACTCAGGACCAACAGTTCTAAGTACACAGCTTTGGCTTAGCGACTTTCAAACTGACTTCTTAACTGGCAACTTTTCAATGGCTCTTGTCTTTCCCAAACTTCTTCTTGGAAGACTTAAGGGTCAAAGAAGAGTCAGAACAGTGGCAACTCTAGGTGGAGCTGGTGACATTCCAGAGCTGCCATTGGAAAGCAGAGAAAGACTGATATCCAGATGATTTGTTTGCCATTTTGTTTTTTAAAAATATATTTAAAACTTTCTTAAACTGGAATTCATCCTCACCTACTTCTTGGGAGACTAATGTCTTTGAAAAGTAGCCCAGCGCTCGGAAAATGCCATGAGTCTAGAAGTGAAATCTGAAGTGTCTGGTGAACAGTGAGGTGAACATTCCCTCTCTTTTGATGGTGGGTGGGGGAGGGTCTAGCTTTCTTTTATTTCCTCTCTACTCCCTTTGAATAGGAGAAAATATATCTGTCTTCTCTGTTTGGATAAGCAGAGGGAAGGGCTTAAAGAAGAGAAACATTTTCCACACCAGCTGTTCCCTAACTCAAGTCCAGCATGAATGTATTCTTTCCTAAGCCGGTGATATTAGGACAAAATGTTCAACAGAATAGAAAATAGAAAGTGAGCCAGTGGAGTCCCTTTTATTACTTTTATACATGTTTTGAGAGAGAACAGCAGATGGCTATGTGGCTTAGTTAGGGTTTCCATTGCTGAGAAGAGACACCATGACCAAGGCGTCTCTTGTAAAGACAACATTTAATTGTGACTGGTTTCCAGGTTCAGAGTTTAGTCCATTATCATCAAGGCAGGAAGCATGGCAGCATTCAGGCAGGCATGGCACTGGAGGAGCTGAGAGTTCTACATCTTGTTCTGAAGGCAAACAGGAGGATACTGGCTCCAGGCAAACAGAAGGGGGGTCTCAAAGCACACACCCAAGTTACACACTTCCTCCATCAAGGCCGTACTTCCTAATAGTGTCACTCCCTGGGCCAAGCACATTCGAACCATCACACTATGGGATCAGTTAATCACATTTAGCCCAAAACTAATGATAAGACTGTGGATACCCAAAGATAAGGGAGATAGATCAGTGAGTAAAGTGCTTGCAGCACAAACCTGATTTGGATTCCCCAGAACCCACATTAAAAAGGTGTCTATGGTTACACAAGTTTGGGTTCTTAGCACTTGGGGGTAGAGATGAGAGAAAAATTTTAACTAATTAGCTGCCCAGCCCACCCTAATTAGAACATTCCAGGCCAGTGAAAGAAACTGTTTCATTAAAAGTAAGGTTACCTGGTCCTGAGAAACAGCACCTAAAATCTACACACACACACACACACACACACACACACACTACCACTACCACTTCCACCACCAGTGACACCACTATCACCAATACCATTACATACACACACACTAATATCACTACATATTACCACCACCACCATATGCCACCACCACTACCAACAATACCATTACACACACACACGCACACACACACACACACACAAACACACACACATACACTCATGCTCAGCCACTATCATCATCCCCACCACCTCCATCACTACCAGTATCTCTAAACTGTCTCCAAGCTATCTGTTTGATAAGCTCCATGTATAATTGTTTTACTTTCTTCTAGGTTGTCCAACACACTTTAGCAGACATCATCATCTATGAGAAACGAATACTGTCATCTCAATGCTAAGCAACTAGCCTTCTTTCTATTAAACAAGTGTCCTCTGAATAACTAATTTTAATATAGCTTTTAAAAGATCTTTAGACAAAATCTTAATATCTAGACAATATTTAGTAATTCTCCATCAAGTTGGCAGTCTTTAAGCTTTATCCCACCAACATTGCTAAGTAAAATTTCAAAGAAGGTTTGAGACACATGTGTTTAGGCTCAGAAAAACTTTGAGTACCTCAGTATAAAAGTTTGAGTGAAACGCAAATGAACAGAATGTCAAATGGAATTTAGGAAGAATGTCTCAGTATAGCTGTGTGCTTTATTTATTTTGGCCACTGACAATATATGTACTATAAAAGATTATGCCGGACCACCAGACAAGCTACAATTCAATTTTCTTTTTACCACACCCATTCTTTTATACAAAGATATTTACTGGACAAACTAATTCGTTTTTCACTCTCATAATGAGATTCTTCAGTCATCTGGACCTTAGTTTCTTTCAATGGTATCAATTTTCTGGTTTGCACAAACAAGTTTTGTGTTTTTCCTACAATCTGATAGAGGTCTATCATCTAGTTTACAGTGTTGTCTGAAGCATCCTAAGTTCTGCCATGTGAAAAGTCATGGAGTTTTGGAATGTGCATAATGACCATACTTGTGAAGTATGCATTAAAAAAAACTCAAAATAGGTGTGTTGGCTTACCCTCATCTAGAATGAACGTGTCTTATAGGCCTGTGTAAAGAGCTACTTCACACACATGATCTTTGCTGATCAGCCACTGCACACCCATGACACTGACCACAGCTCTTCAAATGTGGATGTGAGACAGCAAGATGGTAGAATTGGCGTGGACTGGCATACCCATTGTATTGTCTCCATCAAGCACTTCCTGTGTGCAAGACCTTTGGAAGCAACAGATGGCCTACAAGAGAGCTGGGGGACTTGTTTGACAATGAAGCCCTTGGCTGCAAACTCTCTTCTCAAATGACTAACTCATCTGGCCAGGGAAGCGAGGCCTGAGATGTTGGGGCTGAGTGAGAGCGAGGGGAAGTCAGTCCGACAGACTGGGTTGCCTTTCTTGTCCTTGGCATTGAAGCAGTGCATGGTCTTCTGTTGTTCCTGGAACCACTCAAGCATATAATGGATGGAGTACCAGTGATTGGAAACGGTCGACCTTAGATGATATTTCCTCAAGTTATTTTCTTTCCATGACTTGGTAATGGATTTTTCGAACTTCAACAGTACGGTTGAAGTGCCTCTTGATTTTGTTTGCTGTTGCCCCTTCTGGATCCAAGCCTGTCTAGTTATCATGTCATTTGTTTTCAACACTGGAAATCAACGAGTCTCCCACGTCTTACAAATTATCCTTGGGGGGTTATGTGATCCTCAGCAAACAAATAAACTAAAGAACCATTCTGACTTCTCTGAGGAAACGGAGACATTTTGGTTCCCTTTGAATGAGTTAAGTTTTCAGATCTGCAGCTTAGGTTCACTGAATTCCACAGAGGTCACTGGAGAGTGAGGGGTGTCTGACAGTCTTTGAGCATGAGCGGGTTAGAGTTATGGCATGCTGATCCATTCTGGTGTACTGGTATCTAG
This sequence comes from Grammomys surdaster, assembly GCF_004785775.1. Taxonomy (NCBI): domain Eukaryota; kingdom Metazoa; phylum Chordata; class Mammalia; order Rodentia; family Muridae; genus Grammomys; species Grammomys surdaster. The sequence goes on along the minus strand of NW_021604564.1, from coordinate 15,299,326 downwards.
GGCACCAAATGAAGGGACAGTCAGAGAGTTCTGGTTCATATAGTAATGCCTGTGACTCTGATGAAATATAAGCCAGGCATATCTGGGTTAAAATCCTAGTTCTGCTAGTAACATGACGGATGAAATGAAACAGATTTCTACAAGTCAGGTGCTTCAATTCTTATACTCCAGTACTAATAGGAGGATTTATATATGTGTGAGTATGCCTATGTGTTGGACACTAGTCTAAGCATATGGACTATAACAGCCCATTTAAATTTCATTACATTCCTAAGACATATGAAGCAAAACACCATTGTTGTTGTCCCTACACAGGGAGGTGGTGCATATTGCAGACATGTATGTATGCCTATGGGAGCCAAATGTTGATGCTGACTATCGTACTTTCTCTTCGCTGAGAAACTATTGAGAAAGGAACTTACATTGAATCTGGAGCCCATTGATCTCTCCTTTTAAACCAAGTACTCCAGGTGGGCCACTATACCCATCCAACTTTTACATGAGTTCTGATCTGTAGTTCAGTCCTCAGTCTTGTACAGCAGACACTTTCTCCACAGACCCACCTCACAGCCCTCATCAATGGGTGTTGCCATCTACCTTTCTAGTTAGCATACCCAAGTATATAGTTTTCTGAAAAACTTTATCCTGTAATGATTCTGTAATGTGTAAGGATAGAAGATATATTCTGAAAGTTATTGATTACATAGAAATGGATAGGTTTTGACTCTCTTTAACGAATCAGTGATGAGACACACCGGTGGCAAGGTAGTCTAATTGCACAGCATTCTCACATCACCTGGCCCCATTGATGTTACTGTGTTTGCATTTTGACCTCAGGAGGATGAAAAGTTGCTTTACATATAACTTCTACACCTTTAATTTAGTTTAGCTTTGTATGTGTGCGTGTGTGTGTGTGTGTTATCTTGTTTTGAAGGAGGAGATTGATTTTTTTTAATGTTTTCCTTTTAATACAATAATACTGATATTGATTAATTCAAGTTTCTTATTTTCCCTCTAATTACCTAAATTGAAGAATCCTCCTGATTTTCCTTTGTCCTTATATTTAGTTTTCTTTTTACTTTTGATATGTCCACACAGTGATAAAATTATGCCACTATCAATCTAATACATCCATACACCATTTCACATAGCAAACTTTCTATTTTGCAGCAAAAATACGTAAGACATGATTTTTTCAGTTATAACAGAGTTAATATCACTATAGTCAGCATGTTAGACTCTCAGAATGGATTCTTCTTTCAAGACAGGGATTTGAGTTTTTGTTTTGATTTGGTTTTGTACGTTGCTTTTGTATCCTACAATCTTAATGAATTGGAATATTTATGGTTAGTTGTATGTGTGTGTCTTCAGAGCTTTTCTATATAAATCTACTCAACTGACCGCAAAAATCACATCATCCTTTCCTGTCTGGGTGTCTTTTATTGAGTTTTCTCATGGCTATGACTCAGTGCTGTATAGGTTAAAAATAGTGATAGTGGAAATCATTGTCTATGCTTAATATAAGAAAATCTATCTCACCTATATTCAAAACATTAAAAAATGATGAATATTACCTACCTTGTAGTAAATGTTCTTCTCTAGGTGTCCAATAAACCAACCAACTAATGAAAGAACAAATAAATCAATAAATGGGAATAAATTCATCAAGTGACACAGCAGATCCTTTAGGCAGGGGACTCTTAACACTATATATTATTTATTTTAAATAAACTTCTGTTAGATTTATTTATTTTATGTTAATGAATCTTTTCCTTACATGTATGTATGTATACCACATGTCTGCCTGGTCCCTGTAGACCTTGGAAGGCTTCAGATCCCATGGAGCTAAAGTTAGTATGGCTGTAAGCTACCATGTGGGTGCTGGAAACTGAACCCAGGTCCTAGAGAAAAGAAGTCAACCGTCTTACCCATTGAGCTATCTCTCCAGCCTCTGTTTGGACATTCTTGAATGAACTCACATATGAAATCCTGATTCATACAGTGAATAAACTGAGCTTAGTAACCAAATCCTGACATCCTGGAAATTTTAGCAGACAAGCAAAACTGTTCTTTCTCATTGAAGAAATGAAATTTGCATTGATTACTCAAACAGACTGACATTCCTTTGCATTGACAGGGTAAATCTGCAAAGATCATACCAGTTGAATAGCACGCTCATGGGAAAACAACTGCAGTGTCAAATTAATAAGCTGTTTTCCTTTCTCCAGCATGAGCAATAGGCACCGTTTGGTTCTGCTTAGTTATTATCTATTCCAGCTTATACATTATTTACTTTCCTCGATGTAATAATAACACCAGGGCACCAGTGCATTTTTTCCATGTGAGATAATTACATAAATTAAGTGAGTCCAACACTCACACCTAGCCGAGTTCAAAACAATTTTTAATGTTTTGATTATAAGCAAGTAAATGAACATATGTCCAATTACATTTTGGGTGCAATAGCTTTAGACACCACATCTTGGCATTATATTTTATTAGCTAAAAGTTCACATATGGTTTCCATGTCTCCAAGCTGTCTTTAAGGACAAGGAGTTGTATAACCTAAAGTTGTTTTCTTTCCTCTTCTCTCCCCAACCCCTCCCAATGGCTTACATATGCTCCCTTACAGAAGGACCTCTCTTAATTTTAAAAAGCTTGTGTGAAAATCTGAAAATTTGCTGATGCATTGAAGAAATGAAGAAAGTGCTGCTTCTTACACTCAAGTATTTAGCTAATAAAAGATTCCTAAATGAATATGAACCTGCTCACTTTCAAACAGGAGTATTTCTATGTGCACAGAGTGCTCGCCTACATTTTGCCTCTTGCTTTTGCTTTGAGACTGTTGGCCTGATCCTGTCATTTCCCTCCTGAAGACACCCCTCAAAGATTTGGGATGTAAGACAGGGGGACCTGGAATATGTAAAACACAGTCTTGCTCACGAGGGACACAGAAGGAAGGAGCACAAAGAAGACATTCATCCTCCTCTGGCTGCACCATGCTCTGAGTATCTATGTTACAGATACAGTTAATGATTTGGAAAACTGCAAGACTCTGGTATTCTGGCCAAGGCTTACAAACTAAGTTTCTGAACATCAGCCCAACAGCTTTGTGACTTTTTAAGGTTGTTGCCTTAACAGCTCATGAACCTTGAATCAACCAAACCTCCTTTTCTTTCATTTGATCTGCCTATATATTGGGACTGTTATATCCAGCCTTCAGAGAAAGTGAGAGATTAAATATATTGTTAATTCACAAAGATCCCTGAAACTTCATGAAGGGATAGTATTCAGTCAACAGGGGCACTTGGAGTCCACAATATATTTAATGTAAAAGGAAAACTGTGATCCTGACACAGTCAAGTAGGTTCAATACTGAGCTGTGCTGGATGTTAAATGAGAACAGTTATATGCTATTAGAATATCAGAAGTTTGGCTTTCAGGTACTTTAATTTTAAAGCACTCTAGAATTTGTAAGCAACAACACAGTGGCTATCCCTGCTTGAACATTTATACCTCTCTGAGAGGTAGAAATAGGTAATGTGTGCTGGAAAGCTGATAAGATGCAAAAGTTCAGTAGGTCTTAATCTCAACCTTATGTGCACAAAAGTCTTTCATTGAAGCTAGAAACCTTTAACTCTTTGTAGGAAATGGACCACCAAAGAAACCCAGCTGCTTAATAAGTAGCGCTAATGTTTTATTTATAAAAATCACTGACAGTCTCAAAAGACCACTTAATTTGTTTTATTACCATTTTTTATTTCAAGTTGAATGTGCTACAGTAGTGTTATTTAAGCATTGGATTTATCTTGTCCTGTATGTTCAAATATAAACAGTGTATCTCCCTACAGTCCTGACAGATTTGTTTCCCGGATACATCTTTGACTTACCCACAACTGTTTTGATTATTTTCTCTGTTTGGAAAGTTGCTGTTTGCAACATATTGTCAACAAAAGTTAGGATGATACAAATTTATAGCTTAGTCTGCAATGTAGCTTCTTTTCAATCTTGAAAAAACAGCCCAAAGCTACACTTCCAGGGGACAGAAACCAATGTGAATTGGGTTCTAGCTAAGAGGTATATGCATGAGATAGTGGGAGCCAAGTGACATAACTGCTTATATCATGTGATAGCATGCCTATGACGGTAAGTGTTAATTTTCAACTTGATAGAATCTGGAGTCTCCTGGGAGATGGTCCTTTAGACATGCCCGAGGGGATAATTTTATTTAAGTTAACTGGGTTGGGTAGCTTTGGTCAAGGTGGGCTGCAGCATTCTAAAGCTGGAATCCTAGATGGTGCAGACAAGGTAGTAGGCAGCAGTGTGCATTCCTTGCTCTCTACTTCCTGATTGTGGATTCTATGTTAACAACTGCATCATTCTGCTGTTACCTTGACTTCTCAGTCATGGTGGACTGTACACTTGAACTCTGAGGCAGAAGAAACCATGTTCCACTTAAGTTGCTTATGACAGAGTATTTTATCCAAGCCACACGAAGAGAAAACAATACAATGCCTACAGATGGCTAAATGATGATTGAAGACTGTTTTTGCAATGTTGTATAGTCTAACACTGTTTACTGTGTTGTATAGGCTAACACTATTTACTGACCTCCCTGCTGCTATACTCTTTTTGTAGTTTTCGTTGGTATTCTCTTTAATGTTATTTAGGGAGAGTTCACAGCCTTATATTAATGTCCTCAGAAAGAATGGCTCCAGCCATAGAAACAGAAGTAGTAAGTATCATGGATGGAACTCTGTTCCTTGTCTGGTATTGTGCTAAATGCTTTGCACAGGTTTGCTCACTTAGTGCTGTATCAATAATCTCATCTTAGAGTAGTACTTGAGAAATGTTAACAGCAAATGATCACTTTATTTTTATGTCATTTATAGTTTTACTATCTCTCTTTCCATATATATTTATTTATATTTATATATATTTATGTATGTTTCATGAATAGTAGACTTCTATTAAATAGGTCTGAGGTTTCTCAATCAATCTTTTATCTTATACTCCAGCAACATATTGCTTATTGCATTGATTTTGTTGCCATGAATACAACATAGAAAGGTAGTATTTTAAAATAAAGCTTGACAGTAAATACATATTTTAATTGCTTAGAAATTCGTCTGTTTAACATATAATTTTTATGCTTATCCTTATTTTATTTACCTTTACTATCTTGTTCCCCATTCACAATGGTTATAATGCATTTTTAAAGGACTGTGAGCATCTTACAGGAGAAGGCTAGCCTTTTCTAGGGAAAATGTAGATATAGATCAGAAGTGAGGTTTGGGAATGAGATACACACACACACACACACACATACACACACAAACACATGTATTCTCTGACATATACACATTAGAAACAATAAAATTTCTTTGGTTTTAATTGCTTCTTGATATGCATCTAAAAAAGTTTTTCACAATCAGGTTTCATGCCATTTTCCTATGAATTCAAATCTTTGATCCCCATTGGGATTGATTTTGGCATAACGTATGAGGTAGGGACTCAACTTTATTTTCTACCAGATGTTTGCCCAGTTGTTCCAACATATTTATTAAATAAATCTTTTCCTTCCATCAATAATTCCATCTTTGCCATATGTTAAATGGTTCTCTATATCTATCCATGGACTTTGGGGGCAGTTAGTTAATCAGCTTGTCTAGTCTTTTGCCAGCATGACAGTTTTAATTATCTGAGCATTGTAATGTGGTTTCACATTGGGCCCATGCCTTCCTCATTTGTCATTTGTCAGAGTTGTTCTTACTCTGTTTTCCTATTTACTTTTTCTGCATGGATTTCATAAACAACAATATTTTTCCAAATAGCTCCTTTTTTAAAAAAATTAATATTAAATTCATAGACTAATTAGAGAGATACTGAACATCCATATCTTACTATGAGACATTAGAAAACTCATTTAAATCATACTTTTATTTCATAATATTTCTCATAGGCCTTATGTTTCTCCTGCTATAATATACTTCCATATTTTACTTCACCTTATATCACATTATAAAATGTGCTGCCTAGTTTGTGTCTTATATTGCATTTTGAATACATAGTGACAGATAAATTTAGTGGGTCAACATTTCTGCTAACAAATTTACTAGCCATAATTATTCCTCATGAATACTGGTAATTCATTTTGTTGACATTCTAAGTAAACAAACATATCATTAGCAAATGATGACAAATGTCTTTCTTTCCAATATTAGTTTTCCCCCCATTTTTCTTATTGTACTAGATAAAGCATGAGTTCAAACTTAAACCTTACTTCTGATCTACATCTACACTTTCCCTAGAAAAGGCTAGCCTTTCCCTGTAAGACACTAATAGTTCTCTAAAAATGCATTGAGGCCACTGTAAGTGAGGAATAATATCATAAAAGTAGATGAAATGAGGATAAGTATAAAAACGAAATGTAAAACCAAGGAATTTCTAAGTAATTAAAATATTTACTTACTGTCAAGCTTTATTCTAAAGTATTACCTTTCTCTGTAGTGTTCATGCCAAAAAAATCAGTGCAATAAACAATATGTCCCTGGAGTCCAAGAAAACTGAATGGATATTCCCATCAAAGATAGCTTTTTGTATCATTATGCTCAATATTTTAATTGAATACATTTCAATTATGTAACACAAAACATTTTGTAATTGCTAGATACTTTAAGATGGCTAGATAAGTATATCTTTCTAAAGTTAGTGAACTTTAGATAGAATTGTCAAATGTTGGCATGTTCCAAATTATTTGTTTAATGTCATATTTGATATTCATGGGTTAGATGAACAGATGGATAAAAGAAAAATTCATGTCTATACGAAGAGCGAACACAGGAAATAATGAGACCAAAGATGACCAAAGTTGAATTTCTGTGGTGAATATTAACCTATTTCAAACATTGGTATAAAGAATGGTCTCAGTAAATCCTTTGTTAAAGAAAGAAAGAAAGAAAGAAAGAAAGAAAG
>NW_021604564.1:15284851-15287351 GCF_004785775.1 Grammomys surdaster | reverse complement strand
TATCAGTAAAAAAGAGTGAAATTCTTTTAAAAACAACCCTTAAAAAGCTAATTAGAACAGAACAAGAAGTGAAGCTGAAAGAAAAGAGAAAAAATCATGACTATATTAAGTCAAAATTAATGAAACAGAAAACAAATACTGAGTAGATAAATATGACCAAAAAAAGATTTATCAATTTATAATGAAGCAACACAGAGCAACAAAGGAAAACAAGTCAGGGTGGGAACCAGCAGTGTTAGAACTGCAACACAGCACCGCCGATGGCACATTGAGGCATAGAGAAAATAAAATGTGGTATCCTATTTCATGTAGATAACTGGGCAAATACTGAAAAACAAATACTTTACATACTGTTGTCTGCCAGGATTTGGATAAGGGGCCACCAACACCAATTTGTCAAAATATTGGCAACACCCAAGGCACTATTGGGAGGTTACTAAATCTGTAAAACTTGAGGTTCAGGCCTGGAGACAGGGCTCAGCAGTTAAGAGCACTTGTCCAGAGGACCTTAGTTGAATTCCCAGTATCCACATGGCAGATCGCAGTTGTCCACAGTCCCTGCTCCAGGGGATCTAATATTCTCATCTGGCCTCCACCAGGACTAACTGTGCTCATGATGTACATATGTACATGGACAATATACATAGAGATTAATTTTTAAGAGAATTGAAATGCAAAGCTACAAATACATCTCAGTAAGCATAGAGTGCCTGCTACAGTAGCATGTGGTCCTGAGTGCCAATCATTCATTTCCACTACCTGGTATGAGAGAGAAGAGAAGCTTTCACCATGAGCTCCAGCCATGATGCCTTACCTCGCTATAGGCTCAAAGGCAGTTGTCTCAATTGACAATGAACTTCAACCCAGAGTCTTTCTTCTGTCCAATCTGAATATCTTGGGTGAATTTTTACAATAATGGGATGTGACTTAAGGAGTGATCCCAAATTAATTATTAGCTTAATAATAAAATAACCTAAGAAATCAAATTTGGATTAATATTTTTATGGACATAATAACATATTTTAAGATTATTCAATATGCTCTTTGACAAGCAGACACTAAGAAAACATTTGACAGCTTTACACAGAATTGTCCCCTGTGACTGGTGGTTAAAGGTTGCCATATAGACATGTAAACTAAGTGAATATCAGATTGAATGCCTTTAGGAGGAGAAAATGAAGAGATGACGTTACATCCTCCAGTATAGATAGATTCTACATCATCCCAATGTTTAGTACATAGACCCTGGATCTTTGTAGGAGCTACAACAGGCAGCAACAACTTAAGACTCCCAAAGGTGTAGCTGAATGTACCTTCTAAGGGGAAAAAAATGGAAATGTTTGTTGTGGTACCCCAAAGCACTCCTCAGTGTCTCTCTGTAATCCATTTCTTATTCTTATTTCCTAGTTTCTAAGTTCTAGCCTATGTCCATGTGAAAAATCTTTCATAGCTTGACCTGTCACTTCGTATAAATGCACTGATTGTCTGTGTGGTTTCTACAGTGATAACTAACTGCTCTTTACAAATGATCTTGTGCAACCTCCAAACGGGTTCTTTTTGAACTCAAGAAGGAAATCATATGTTTCCTCATCTTAATGCCCATGTCAAAATCTTTGATCCAAGATTGAAAGAACTCTAATGCACAATTATTATCACACTTCCTTACATTGCTATCGGCAGGTCCCACTTTCTTGACAAAATGGTACTTGTAGGACTGAGGACATCGCTCAGTGAGTAAAAACCCTTGCTTTGCAGGCATGAGGATCTGAGTTTACATTTCTAGTAATGAGATGGAAGGCTAAACATGGCTCTGCAAGCCCATAAACTCAGCATTTGGGGCAGGTATAGGCAGATCCCCAGCCTCACCTCACCTAAAAAGAATGAGTATTCAGTTTATCAAGAGACTTCTCCTGTTGCCTCATGCAATAAGGTGGAAAACAACAGAGAAGGACATCACATGTATTGTTTGACATCTGGATGTATGTATACAAGTGCACACACCTGTACATTTCTGTGACTATATAAACACATTCACAATAAAACACAGATATAAATAAATTAATTTATATTAGGAAAACAGACAGAAAGATTATATATATATATATGATATATAATATTTATATATCATATATATATAGTGAGAGAGAGAGAGAGAAACAGCACACATCACAAATCCTCGTCAGGCATTGGTTCTGTAAGTCTCACTCACATTATTTCTTTTGCCTAATGTCCTTTCTTAGTCACTTCTCGAGATCTAGCACAATTTCTACTTTATCAGAGAAAAGCTTTCAAAATCGATTTATCTTTCCTTTGATTTCTTTGACAAATGTTTATTCATCCCATTTGTTTTACAACTACATTATTTTAATTAATTTGCTCATGTGTGATACATATGCTCATTCATGCATAGATATATATGCATATTAGTATGGGTGGACGTGAATGCCTGACAGGCACTGGGTCTCTCTCTCTCTCTCTCTCTCTCTCTCTCTCTCTCTCT
>NW_021604564.1:15283837-15284751 GCF_004785775.1 Grammomys surdaster | reverse complement strand
TCTCTCTCTCTCTGTCTGGCTCTCTCTCTCTCTCTCTCTCTCTCTCTCTCTCTCTCTCTCTCTCTCCCTTATGATTTAAGACAGATAAATACACCTGGAGCTTGTTAATATGTCAAGACTACATGGCCAAGGAATTCCAGGGATCCTCCTGATTCCAGTGCCTTAGCACTAGGTTTCTAAGCATAAATACTACCACATCTGGCTCTCCTATGTCAGTTATGGAGATCTGAACTTGGGTCCTGATGCTTTCAAGGCAAGCATATACCAACTGAGCCATCCAAGAAGACCCAGCGTAATTTTCATTCTCTATTGCTCTCTCACAACTCTTGGTCCACACTGTGTGGTATACTGAATTAGCTTTACAACTTTGGCATATTTTCTCATGCATATCCCTCTCTGTAAGCAATTCTTCTCACACAAGATAAACCTTATGTTTTGGTATTCCAATTTTAGATCATTGACTCAATAAAGTTCACTCAACGAATTGCCAGTGTAACTTAAATCTTAGCTCCACACAGAATTTACCCTACAATACTCGGAGGTTTAATACATCCTGCTACTAGGAGGTGATTTCTTTGGTGCTTAATTTGTGACGTGAGAGATGAAATTATGTAAGCATATATGGCATTACCTTGAAGCATTTTGCAGTCCAATTTTGAATAAATATATTTTATAATTAATTGACTATGTGTGGTGACTAAAATATGTTAGAAAAAAGGTTTCTGCCACAAAATTACAAAGTCACAGGCCAAATAAGACTGCTAGAAGCTTTGGCCCAAGGTTAGCAGCCTATGCTCAGAGAAATGATGAGTTTTCCCACCGTTAAAATTTCATCTCTATGGCTATAAGAGCAGGAATCTAAATATATATATATATATATATATATATATATATATATATATATATATATATAT
>NW_021604564.1:15228711-15283827 GCF_004785775.1 Grammomys surdaster | reverse complement strand
TATATATATATATATATATATATATATATATATATATATATATATATGGTATACATGTAGAATTGTCAGGAGATAAAACCTCATCCATTTAAGCAAAGCTGTGTTCTTCAAAAACAAAACCTTCTAATTTAAATTGTGAGCACTTGTGATTCAAGTATGATTCCCATAGCTAGATATGTGTGTTCAGAAACTTAGCACAATCTTAGGATGACCCAGAAATTATAACATTAATTATATTTTAATCTTGTCCTGGCCACATATTTAGATGGAGAGTAGTTTCATTATTTCTGTAAGTAAATATTCAAAAAGTACTGCTTTCATTAGACATTTTTGCATTTGTTTATTATTTAATGCTACTTTACTGTTTGTACCTGTTTTATTATTCTTTTGTTGTTGTTCTTTCTTTTTTTAAAAAAATTGGATATTTTATTTACATTTCAGATGTTATCTCCTTTCCCCATTACCCTCCCAGACACCCCCTATCCCATCTCCCCTCCTCTTGCTTCTATTATGGTGTGTCTCCCATCCATTCCCATCTCCCTGCCCTAGAATTCTCCCACACTGGGGCATACAGCCTACATGGGACCAAGGGCCTCCTCTCCCACCTGCTGGACAAGGCCATCCTCCCTTACATGTACAGCTGGAGTCATGGGTTCCTCACTGTGTGCTCCTAGGCTGGTGATTTAGACTCTGGTTGGTTGGTATTGTTGCTCTTCCCATGGGGAAGCAAACCCCTTCAGCTCCTTCAGTCTTCTCTCTAACTCCTCCATTGGTAACCCCTTGATCAGTTCAATGGTTAGCTGAGAGCATAAGCCTCTGTATAGGTCAGGCTCTGGCAGAACCTCTAAGAAGACAGCTATATCAGGCTCCTGTCAGCATGCACTTCCTTGCATCCACAACAGCGACTGCCTTTGGTGACTGCACATGGGATGGATACTCAGGTGGGGCAGTCTCCAGACAGTCCCTCCTTCAGGTTCTGTTCCACACTTTGTCTCCATATTTGCTCCTGTGAGTATTTTGTTACTTCTTCTAAAAAGGACCGAAGCACCCACACTTTGGTCTTCCCTCTTCATGAGCTTCATGTGGTCTGATTATTCTTAACAGTTGCATTCTTGGGTCATTCAGCAGGCTTTGTTCCCACTGAAAAGTGTGAATTCTCCCAGTAAATTGTGTCTCCAGCTCCTGGCATTTCATTTTACAAAACAGGCTGGGGATTTCTATCTCATTCTGCACAGTCTTCTGCAAAAGTGGATGAACTACATAACAGAGTTCATAATAAAGATGCTCCCTTTCTTTTTTGCTAAGGAGAAATCACAGTTGAGTTGAGGAGACTATGTAAGTATGCACTAACTTGTCACTGAGAAAAGTTAAAACAGGGGTAACAAGTTCACATACTGTTAACAAGGAAAGCAAGCAGTGATCCCTCCCTTGTGACTAGCATACACTCTCTGTAGGCAGCAGCTTTGTCATGCCAAGCTAAAGGCAAGGACAGACTAACATACTTTCTCTTTCCTCTCATTACTTGACTGTACTTCTAAAGTTTAGAGCTTGGGGTCAGTTCAGATACCTCATCTTCATGCTGCACATGCAAAATGGCAGTTTCCTTTCTAACATGGTGGGTTGAAGTCTACCTTGACAATCCCAGAGACACACCTTTATAGTATAATTTTTTTAATTATCTCAGAAGTTCTAAATTTTGAATTTCTAAGGCATCATATTTTCATATTCGTAAAAGTCATTTTTAATGAGGAAATGAAGCTTTATATCAGTTAAAAGGAAGAAGAGGAGGTGGAGGAGGAGAGTTCTAAATCTGACAGAGCTGCGTTATAGCCATTCATTCAAGAACAACTTGTGGGAAACTGGATGTTATCATCAGAAAATGTAAAAATATCAGTTAAAACCTACTTATACCAACTTAAAAAGTTAAATATATATGGGCCATTCCAAAACAATCTTGAGAATGTTGCTTTAAAACTGAACTAGGGAGTTACATCTACAAAGTCAGATGCATCCCACAATCCATCCAACATCAGTATTTTTGATGGAATAACTATCTTTAACACAGTGTAATGGCCATCAAGAATTATCTGATGGCATTATTTCTTAGGTTGGTACTTACTTTTTTCCAGGGTGGTCTGAAACCATCATTGAACACTTTCAATGACATCTTCAGACAGTTTCACTAACTCACAATTTGAAATGTCACAAATCATGGAGTGATTGTGAAGCAAATATTGTGTTACACTCTCAGCAGGTTTAGTAAAGATGGAGAAATGCACCCCTGCCCTTGCACAGGCTAGCTGCCATGAGAAGATGCTGAACCTTCTAACAGAGATTTCCTTGATTAGACCAAATAGAGCAAATTCTGGTGTTGGCTCAGCTTCTTCTGTATTGACTCTGACACTTCCATGGTGCTCCCACTGTTTTGTTACTTTAAATTCTAGTTTTTTGGTCTTGGGTCTCTCATTTTATAAGAACATCTTTGTCAAAAGAACTGAAGTTTCTTCTTCTATCTCTGGCTGAGCTGAACAACAGTCATCTATTGAAGGATTCTGTGGGGAAACTGAATATGATCATTATACATAACGTGGAATAAAGACATATATGTTTTTGAACCAACTTATGTGATCATAGAAACCCATAAATACTCCAGATCTTGAAGAGCACAGAAAAAAACTCCCTGCAGGTTATGTTCCAGCAGACCCTAGAATCTTAACAAAGAATCTTTCAGTCCAGGTTCAGCAATAGGAAAGCCAGACAGAAGAGAACCATCAGACTGAGCAGATATAGGATGTTTTACAAAGTAGGCAGTGAATTTGATACCTGGCTAATTTACAAGTTCCATATGAATTTGCACAATTCTTTGTCCTATAAAGGGTACACTGCTTAGCAGTGATTTACAAGTGAGAGAGAATTGCTAGTGAGAGGACTGCCAAATTCCAATTGTCTGGCTCTGTGAGGTTGAATAACTTTTTGGAATATCTCTCACCCTAAAATTTCTTCATTCATGCTATATAGTAGCAGTGTTTAGCTCCTCAAACGTTGTGAAGAAGCAAGAGCACATAGACAAAGTTTTCACTGCTGTATTTGCCACATACTAGTTAAAGCCTTTGAAGTGTGCCATCAAGTGTTTGCTGCATATACAGGCTTTGGGGAAATTTGAGTGCAGATGGATGAGAAACAGCAAAGAAAAATGCATAGACCATATACATGTTATAGGCTACAGGAATTGAGCAAGAATAGCACCAAGTTAAAGAGGTCCATCTCAATGCTACCGAATTGTTCTAAATCATGCAAAGAGACTATGAGTAAGAGGCAATCTCTCAAATAAGGAGTTAGGATCAGCTGAGTTCACTCCAGTGATAATATGGATGTCTGACAAAATGAACTGGGTACATCTTTCATATGAGAACTTCTTCTGCATACCTATTAAGTATGAATAGATTTGAGACAGGGGGCAGGGCAAACGGAGGCCATTACCATTATGGTTTTATGGATTTTCCAAGCATATGGCAGGGTTATTTATAGGTGAAATGGTGACTAAGCAATGGTACAGGTCTAGGTTCTTGTAGCTGTCTAAATGACAGAGCATGATGCCAAACCCAGATACTCTCATCTCATGCTCGTGATAAGGATTCCTCTCTGCTTCTGCATCCTGTTTGAGAGCTTGCAAACCTAAAGAATTATATGGCCAACGAGAGACCATCTAGAATATAGATGGTATTAAAGAAATCTTCTATCACATCAAAGACAAATTTGGCAGAAAGGGAGTCTTTATTAAACACAGTTGCACTTGGTTACTCCACCCCAAGCATCTATCAGCATATGCTTAATTTAAATGGGACAAATGCACAGAACTCAAGCTAGCTTCCATCAATGTGTGTCTGAGCTCTGACACCTGGCCAAGAGTAATCGCAGTCAGTGAAGCTTCCTGCATAGCTCCATGGTAGACATCGGCATCTCACTCCTCCCTTCTTCCTAGGCATCTGCCTCAGTACAGGGGTCTAGGCAGTCAACTTGCAGTTTACTGGAATTGACTTTTAAGTTAGAGCCTGTTTGTCATCCATGGTTGAGAAATTTATCAGCCTAAAGGCAGATACCTGGAACAGATACTCTCTAAAAGTCATGCCTCCATCCAGTCCCTAGAGATACCTCTGAGTTCCCATAATCTAATTAGGAGAACAAGGCTATGATTGTGTCAGAAAGAGACTGGTGTATCAAAGCCTTCAGTAAATCAAGATTAAGGTAATTTATGTGTATGGCTGCAGGTATAATTCTATCTTTATCTTGCTAGTCTTTCAATCTCCTAAGCTGCGTGTGTGTTTATAGAATGTCTCTATAGCTGACTTTACCAATGTCCATATTTTAATCCCATCATTTTGATCTGTATTTGCTTAAGTTCATAATCACTTTCTCAGAGTTGTTGTTCTGATTGTCGTGTGTTCCTGAACGGACTCATAATTTAGTTTGAGGTCTCCTAATCATTCCTCTTGGCAACACTAATCAGCCTGAAATATGATGATACTCAATCCTCTGGAATCCCCTGGCTTGTTGAGCAATGATCCTTCAGCTGAACAGACCTGGCCGCACTCTACTCAGCACACTGACTTCTTTCCAATAATTCAGGAAGGACAAATATTTATGCACCAAGTAGCTTAGATTTTTTAAGTAGCTTATGATCTCTCTATATCTTCTTTCTATACTTAAAGAAGACTATTTTTCTTTATTCCCTCTCTTTATCTCTTAGGGATATCTGGACCTCCAGGTTGTGATGAGATCACATCATATCATGCATTTGCTGCTAGCTTTCACCTTCTCTTCTTTCTCGAACTGTCCCACATTAGGTACTTTCTATATTATTTCCTGTTTTGTACAATAGTTTTTCCAAAAGTCAAGTTTAAACAAAGAGTCAGTGAAGAAGTTCCATACCTGGCAATCATATGATTCTGTAGATACATGGTCTTAAGATGCTATCATTACCTATACTGAAGAAGCATTAGTTAACTTCTCTTAAATCACACTACAAAATTAGAATTTATTTCAAAACATTCTTTGACTTTTTTGGTACATTTGTGGACGGGCGTTACAGAAGGAGAACATAAATATTCAGGGGCTGAGAATGAGTGTGTTATGCTCCTTTGAGGTTAATGTACAGGGTAAGATGGCGGGAAACAGCATTGAAGCATTTAAGCAACGCAATCTCAAAGTCTAAAATCAATCAATCACTAAAGGATATTACAAATTTCATAAAAAGGTGAAACGCCTCACTGTTACCTAGGTGTCTTTACAATAGTTTAATTGGCATTAGGGTGGAGGAGCTTGCTAAGCTTTCTCCAATTGGTTTTCAAATTAAACCCTCCAGAAACCACTCATTAACAACTGTTGAGGGTCATTCCAAACACCTCTGTCCTGGAGATTGATACTCTTTGATTCTGAGCCAAAAAGCATGTTTTTCAGATGTTACAATTACCTGTTCGGCTCCTCAGGGGCAATTATTTGAAGAAGTAAATACTCTGGCTACAGTGGCCTCTGTGGGAGCCACCATAATTGCCATTCATCAGGGCAGCAGCCTGCTGAGGGCATCAATTCAGAAACTCTGAACCATCAATAAGCTGGAACCTGGTCCCCTGATGCCAACATTCTATGCACAATGAAATATTATTTCTGGCAATTAGGTAAACAATGAGCCAACCAGGAAAGGTAAAAGGGTTGCCAATGACTACATTAGTACTTCATCCACATGTCTTAATTCATTTCCTGTAAGAGCAACACCTTGAGAGCAGTATACACCACCCGCACCAAGTTGCTTAAAACACTGCACAGATGGGACACACAGTTAACAAATGGCTTTGGAGCTTAATGAGGAGCTGTGGGAAGGGGACTTGGTTGTCTTACAGTGTGCATCTAAACACATCATAGAACTTTCTTACTGGACAACCATCTTTCTTTGCCTGGCAGCAGGCTTACAACTTTTTCTAGCCCTAGCATGAGATTCCTGGGAGAAACTCCAGTTCCTTGGAGTTTATTATATCCACAGTCTAAAATTTGAGGTGAGAAGTAGTTTCTCCTTTTAGAATAGCTTTACTTTTGTCCAGAACTGGCACAAGACCATCTTGAGGTACATGCCCAGACTACCTAAAAACTTCCATGAGAGCATGTTGGACCCAGCCTCTACCCTTCAGTAGGGTTCCTCTAACAGATTTCTGGCTATTGGGGATAGAAAAAATCTGGAGAGAACGTGAAGTGAAATGCCTGGCTCTGAAAGTCTCAGCTGAAGACTAGGGGGTTAAAGATAAGGTATGAGCTCCAGAGGAATCAGAAACAGGACTGTAAAGGTAGCTTAACTGGATACCCATAGGGCCAGGCTGGGGTGTAACCAGAGAGTATATGTCTGGTGAGTGTGGGAAAGTATGACAATGGAAAAAGGAAAGCAGTCCAGACCAGATAAACTCAGTCATTTTTTATTTAAATCTAACATGGGATTGACGAGTTTCCCCCTTCTCCAGTTTTCTTGTTTATATACAAATAATTAATGGCAACCAAGGGCGCTTGAGGCTGTTATGTGCTGCTGGAGCAGGTTTAAAAAATGGCAGCAAAAATGTTGAGAGGCCACTGGATTTCTAAAGGAGCCCACCAGGGAAATGGTGTGGCTCATGGATGCTCATTAGGTCCGGAATCACACTCCTGGCCAAGGCATCCTTCTGACTGCTAAGTCATGAGAGAAATTTTATATAACCTGTGTACTTATTGAACTCAATTTAAATGTCATACTAGTTCAAGACCCATAAAAATAGTTCTGAAAATAAAGCAGAAATGGCTTCCTAATTGTCAGGGTACAGCAGTTGATGCAAATTTCCACTGATGTTTTGTTTTAATATACTTTATTACAATAAATTTACAAATAAAAACATTGAACTTGATTAAGGCAGCCACTCAATCACACACTTGCCCTATCAAAAACTTTGTATATCTTTGTCAACTCTTACACAATTAGGCTAGCTATTCTGGAGCCACGGAGCTTCGCTCAAAGACTTAATCATATATGTGTGAGTGTTTGACTGCATGCATGTACGTGTACTGTCATACATGAACATGTATACACATATGCAAATGACTAGATGTCACTTTGCCCAAAATAGAAACATGGGCTTCTATATGAGAAACTGAGGTCCTAAGAGTCAGGAGATCAGAAAAGATTCTGAAAAATTTTCTGACTTCTTACCAGAATGTAGTCTAAGCTGCTCTCCACCTGTCAGGGATAAAAATAATTCTGGGCTTAAGACAAGAAATAAAGATCAGAAAATAACAATTAGAGAAAATACTTTCAGAAAAAAAAAAGCACTAGAAATCTTGCTCTAGCCTGGTACTATAATTAAGCAAGTAAAACAAATTAGAGTAAGCATTAGTTTGGAATTTAAAACCACATTAGTATTAGTAAAAATTTGCTCAAGAAAACGTGATTTACTCTTAGTACTTTTTCAGGTTTTCTGTGAATTTAAACTTCCTAGTACTTTATTACATTAGAACACTTTGAGAGCAAGGATTATATGTGTTTTTTTCTTTTCTGTTGGATATTTAATGTACTTGAGTCTAATAACCGGGGCCTTTCTCTTCTGGAAGTAGGGAATTTATCTTCTTTTCTAAAAATAAAATCGAACAAGCAAAATAAAATCACAGAACTGAGAACATGGAACTATAAGTAATTTCTAATTTACATTTATATCTTATAGACTTTATCACATTTATCTTATGAAAGTTATAAGTTCTTATGTTCTGTATATATGTAGCATAAGTTGATGGAATTCACATGGTTTGTTTTAATCTAGTTGTTGGTATTTTACAGTTACTCTTGTTTGCAGTATATAACCTGTAGTTTAAATGCATGATTTAAAAATAGCCTCTTTCATTTGCAGAGTATAGCAGTAATATAAAATACAACATAGCTCATTATTTCTGTTTGGAGCCTGTGTGTAAAATAAATAGCAGAGGTTCTAAAACAATGAGGGAGGCCACATTTGTGTTAAGGGCTTCATTCCATTGACCCTGTGAAACTTAGTCTCCAGCACAGGATTTGGAATCTACTACTCACAGTTGTTTCACATTATTGCCTGTCATTCATGAAGGACATTGTTTACAGAGCATGTGGTAAAGTTACTGCGTGTAGCGATCATAACATGTGATACATGGCATTTGACACAAGCTGAAAGCAACCCCATTCAGCCACAGAGTTAACAAAACAATGAGTATAGCTGATCAAAAAAAATTAAACAAGGTTATGACATTATACTAATAAAATTGCATGTTTGGGTTTATATATATATATATTTGTGTGTATGAATATGTATACATATATACACATATATATCATCATGTGTATACACATGTAAGCATCATATCATACATCATATATATATCATTTATATCATACACATCTTATACATCATATACAAAATACACATACACACACACACACAGAGGTGGATGTGTATTTATGTGTGTTTGTCTGTCTCTGTGTATATGTGTGTGCAGCTAATAACATATGCTAAACACCTGTAGGTTCAGAACCACAGATTTTCTTTGTGTTTTTCAATGAATCTGTTAATAGTTCCTACTGTGGTCATTTGAACACTCTTCACATGAACAAAAGTCATTAACTGTATTTCTCAATCCATGGTAAACCACCCATCTCTTACATATTGACTTGTCCTTAGAGTAGTGAAGTCATGCCACAAGGCCAGTTAGCAGAGTTAACCTCTAAGAAAGAGTGTATAATACTAGGAGAATATACACAGTTCTCTATAGCAGAATGAAGGACAATCCAACAGATGTCTGCATGGCCCAAATCAGTAGTAGCTGGATGATAAAAATTAAAGTAAAGCTTTGACTCTATTAGCAATATTTGATCCTGTGGTTTTTCTTTTTAACTCAAAATAAACCGAAACATGTATAACTGTTTCCAGATTAGCTATTGCTATAACTTGAATTTTACTGCAATAAGTACACAGAATTTTATTTTATTTTTTGGTTGTAAGCTTAGCCTTTAACAGCCGAGCCATCTCTCTAGCCTCAGAATTTTATTCTTTTATTGTTGACAAGATCTCATCATATACCATAGACTGGCTGGAAATCCTCCTGTCTCAGGCTCCATGGTACTCTCTCTTTCTCACAGGAAGACTAATGGCTAATTCAGTGCCCTGTGTTTCTGGAGATCTGTGTCAGTGACTCCTTCACAAAGAATTTTAATTAGGTGGTTTTACAATTTATGGTCTACAAATTTAATTATATTTTATTACTTATTGTATTGAGCACTTTGTAGCTTATAGTCATTTATTTTATGACATATTATTTCAATTTTTCAATATAATCACCAGTAGCCTGAGTCTCAGTCTTTCTTTGTGAATACGGATGCAAAAAACAAGCCGGTGATGCCTTGTGATCAAGGGGAGAAACCACTCTAGAGCCTTCTCACAATGTACCTATGTGTGCAAAGAATTTAAAATAGTCCAGGTTTGTGATACCATTGTGAGAACATTAGTCACCTCCACAGCACCATACTTCTGAACACCTAAGATAACAAAAGCAACTTTATCTTTGTTATTGTTTAAGCTAGCTTAAACATGTTTCGAATTACATGAAGAGAAAATAATAACCAAACTGAAGGCGAGTAAGAAACAACAGAGATGTCTGTCATGTCATTTTTTCCTGGAACCAGCCACACTTATTGATAATGTCAACTTAAGCAATTTACATTCAAGCATTAAAATAAACATCAGTGATATCAAATCAATTAAGCAGGGACAATGGGTTCCTCATGCAATGGTCCACAGAGGTTCTGAGTTGGTGCACTTCCGCCATTGATTTTCAGTTCTGCTACAGTAGGGAGGTCTGCAAAGCTTGATTGTATGAGTCAACTAATTTGCTGCCTTGAAAACAGAATGTGGTTTCTTTATACCACCAGCCACTGAAGCTGTCACTTGATCTTGTTCCTTTCTACATGGCCACCTCAGGACAAAGAAATCAGCATTGCAGCTTTATAACAATGCCTTGTCACTCAGGATTGTTGGAGCCCAACAGGAATGACTTTCTTCTGAGCACCTTCATTTGACTCACTGGTTAGTAAACAATCCCCTCATGCCTTACAGTTACTAAGCAGACCTCACCCTTCTTATTCCCTTCACAGGTGACCCCTTGCTGTGGACTATTAACATGTACACTATCCAGTTTTGGCTCTCGTTATCCAGAAATAACACTTCACAAATTTGTGCTTTAAACAGTGAGTCTTAGAATATTGAAGCATCAGGTGACCTGGGTTTGAACCTGGTTCTTATTTATGGGATTGTAGGCAAGTGAGATGTCTTTGCTCACAAACTTAAACCTTTGCAAAATAAGTGGAAAGTAAATTGTATCTCACAGGCTTGTGAGATCATAGGTGATCCCACAAAATACTACTGCAAAAAACTACACTACTAATTCAGCAGATACTGCCTTGAAAATCTCATACGATGGTCTGCTAGGCAAGAGAGGACAAAGATCATAAAGCACATATTTTTTCTGTCTTCAAGAAGGTAACTGGTTAATCTCAGAAACTTCATGAGCAAGAATATTTGCATTGTCAATGTTTGAAACTTTTGCTTAAGTAAATTACGTATAAAAGAAGGAACTTAGAAATGAATCAATATTGTTTTCCCCTACGATCTCAGAATGTATGGGGGTTCCACATTTTTTCTGTTACTATAAAAGGTTATTTTGTATTAGTTCACTTACCTGTTGTAGTGAGCCACTTGGCCAAACAGCACATTGTACTTTTGTGGCATGAAAGGGTGCCAGGCAAAGTGCCTGTTCACAACACGCACTTAACTCCCTCCAGATTGTTTACTGAAAGAAACTGGCTACACCTTTCTCTGTGACTCACTGTGCACTACAGAACGAATTTACCAAATTGGAGAGGCCAGATATCAAGTACAATCTGTGCTTTGAACCCATTGTACCTAATCCAGTTTCTGGATTTCAGAGACCAGGCTGATCAGAAAAAAAACCTCTTTCCTTCTCTCAATGATTAGTTAAAAAATCACACACCCAAAGAAACACAAACACACACACTTCATAAATGTGGGCACACACACACACATAAAGGTATACATAGGCAAACACACTTCACAAATGTAAGGACACACACATAGATGTATATACAAGTACACACAAATCTAGATGTGAGCGCACACACATACATGAGCACACACACATATACACACATATAAAAGAGCACACACTTGTGTGCTCAGACACACACACAGAGAGAGAGAGAGAGAGAGAGAGAGAGAGAGAGAGAGAGAGAGAGAGAGAGAGAGAGAGAGAGCTCAGAGTTTTCTGCCAGGATGACTGCCAAGATTTCTGTCTATTCATTTTTTCCAGTGGTTGGAATACCAGGAAAGAGAGGTCTACAGCCATCTTGCTGCCACCTGGAGAAATTTTTGGAAAGAAACAGAATAACTGGAGCTTGAAGAAGAAAGGAAAATACTGGCAACACTGCACCTTTAGCTCTGCAGCTCTGCCCTGCCAGTTGGCCTCCTCAGTTCATGCACCAGTATGTTGTCTGAGGACATGACTTCTTCACCAACAGAGACATACTGTCATGCTCAGGGAGGCAACCATAGAAAGTGCCTATGTGTTTTAAGAGTCACTCAGACAACCTCAGCCAACACCTGGAAATAAGGTTTCTCATGCCTTGTACTGGATTTTTTATTATATGGTCGATGGCTCTTGGGAGATACATACATTGTCAGCTCAAGAGGCCTAACTTTGTTTAAACAATATATATATATATATATATATATATATATATATATATATATATGTATGTATGTATATGTATATATACATTTATATTTAATTTAGGATAAATGGCATATTTATGCATATCTATGCATACACATCTATGCATAGGTATACACATACATTTAAATTTATATTTAATGTAGGATGAATGCCATTTTTCCATTCTTAGTGTTATTTTCCCTTTTCCATCCCTCTCCTGCATTAACGTCTCTTCATCCTCTATCCAGCCCTTCCTACTATCATCATTTAGCTTTTCAAATCACCTGCACCCTTCCCCTGTTCTCTAGCATTCACTGTCTCGAAAAGACCTTTGCTTTTCTTGGTTTCTATGGTTACATCAGGTTATATACTCACGTCTGAAAGTTTAAATTAACAGATACCAAAGAATGCGAAGTGTTTACCTTTCTGGGTCTGGATTGCCTCACTTTCTATATCAGTTTCTAGTACTAAACACTTACCTACAATGTTCATGATTTTATTTTTTCTTCATAGCTGAGTATTCTACAGTGTATATGTACCACATTTTTGTTAACTATTTGTCAATTAAAAGACATTTTGGTTGTTTCAATTTTGAAACAATTGTAGACAGAACAGCAATAAACATGACTGAAAAAATATTTGTGGAACATTGTTTGGGAATATGTCAGTCAAGTAGTGGTATAGCCAGCTCATATAATAGATTCAGTTTGGCATTTGTTTGTGGGAATAGAGGGCCCTTGCCACTGTGGGTGATGCAATCTCTGGATACGTAGTCCTGCAAGAGCAATTCTCAGCTTCATATGGAAAAATTCCACCAAGATAGTGAAAGCAATTCTATAAAAGGAATTCTGGAGTTATCACTATCCCTAACTTTGAAGTCAGAAATATACTATACCATACTATAAAGTACTATAAAGCTATACTATAAAGTAATAGTAATAAAAACTATAAAATAATAGTAAAAAAAAAAAAAACCAAGGTGGATCAATGGTATAGAATCATTGAGAAGATCCAGAAACAAACCCACAGACCTATGGATACTTGATTTTTGACATAGAGGCCAAAACCTTACAATGAAACAAAGAAATCATCTTCAACAAATGGTGCTGGGCTAATTGAATGTATACATATAGAAGAATGCAAATACATCCATATTTATCACACAAAACTCATATCCAAGTGGATCAAAGACCTCAACATAAAATCAGACACACTAAATCTAATAGATGAGAAAATAGGGGATAGCTTTTAACACATTGATACAGGAGACAACTTCCTGAACAGAACACCAATAGCTCAACAATTAACTTCTGTTAGTTTCACTGTGTCTCATGTTATTTTCTGTTTCAATGACCTGTCTATTGGTAAGAGTGCTGTATTAAGTCTTCCACTATTATTGTGTGAAGTCCAATGTGTGTTTTGATCTTTAGTAAAGTTTCTTTTATGAATGTGGATGCCTTTGTATTTGGGGCATAAGTGTTGAGAATTGAGATTTCATCTTGGTGGATTTTTTTTCTATTATGCTTATGAAGTGTCCTTCCCCACCTCTTTTGATAACTTTTGGTTGAAAGTCTATTCTATTGGATATTTAAACGGCTACTCCAGCTTGTTTCTTGAGATCATTTGCTTAGAAAACTTTTCTTCCAGCCTTTTATTCTAAGGTAGTGTCTGTCTTTGTCACTGAGGTATATTTCTCATATGCAGCAAAATGCTGGTTTCTGTTTACAAACCCAATCTGTTAGTCTATATCTTTTTATTGGGCAATTGAGTCCATTGATTTTGAGAGATAAATATCAATGATTGTTTGGTTCCTGTTATTTTTGTTTTTGGAGTTTGTATTATGTTTGTGTGATTATCTTCTTTTGTGTTTGTTGTGAGATGATTCATTTGCTATGTTTCCTTGGTTGTAGTTACTCTTCTCGTGTTGGAGTTTTCCTTTGAGTATCCTTTCTAGAGATTGATCTTTGATGAAGATCAATGGAAAAAAAGCATCTTCAACAAATGGTGCTGGTCTAATTGACAGTTTGCATGTAGAATGCAAATTGCTCCATATTGATCACTTCTTAGTAAGGTCAAGTAATTTTGGATCAAGGATAGCCACATAAAACAAGATACATTGAATCTAATAGAAGAGATAGTGGAAAATAGCCTTAAATGGTCACAGTCGAAAATTTCTTGAACAAATCACCAATGGCTCAGGCTTGAAAATCAACAATTGACAAATGGGACCTCATGAAACTGAAAAGCTTAAGTAAGACAAAGGACATTGTCAATAAGACAAAGTGGCAACCTACAAATTAGGAAAAGATCTTCACAAACCTTATATCCTATAGAAAGCTAATATTTAAAATATACAAAGAACTCAGTAAGTTAGACTTCAGAAAATCAAATAACCCAATTAAAAATTGGGTACATAGCTAAACAGAGAATTCTCAGCTAAAATTTTCAAATGGCCAAGAAGCTCTTTAAAAAAATGTTCAACATCCCTAGTAATCATGGAAATGCAAATCAAAACAACCCCAAGATTCTACCTTACACCAACCATAATGGTAAGATCAAAAACTCAAGCAACAGAACATGCTAGCAAGGATGTAGAGAAAGAGGAACACTCCTCCATTGTTGTTGGGGTTGCAAACTGATAAAACTCTTCTAGAAATCAATCTGAAGGTTCCTCAGAAAATTGGCATTTGTTCTACTTGAAGACACAGCTATACCACTCTTGGGAATATACTGAAAAGATACTCCACCATATCACAAGGATATGTGTTCCTCTATGTTCATAGTAGCCTTATTTGTGATAGTCAGAAGCTGGAAACAACCCAGATGTCCCTCAACCAAAGAATAGATACAGACAATGTAATTCATTTACACAATGGAATTCTACTTGCTATTGAAAACACCATGAATCATGAACATCATGAATTTTGCAGGCAAATGCATGGAACTAAGAAATATCATGAGTGAGATAACTCAGACGAAAAGAAACTAGAATGTACTCATTGATAAGTGGATATTAGCCAAAAATTTCAGAATACCCATGATACACTTCACAGAACATGTAAAGCTTAACAAGAAGGAATGCCAAAGTGTGGCTATTCACTATCAACTTAGATGGGAAGACAAAACAATCACATGAGGCAGAGGGAGGGAGGAGGAGAGAAAATGGAAGCACAGGATCAAGTATGGGAAGAGACAAGAGAGAAGTCTAGAGGACCAAGAGAAATAGAAATATACAGTAGTGTGTGTAGGGGCTGGGGAAACCTGATGAAAGTCCCAGACACCAAGGATACGAGAGGCTCCCAGGACCCAAGGGAATGATCTTAGTCAAAATGCCCAACAGTCGGGATGGAACCTAAAGAGACGACCTCCAGTAGATAGACATGGCCCCCATTTGAGGCAAATGGACATCCACTCATCTTAAAAATTCTCAACCCAAAATTATTCCTGTGTAAAGGATATGTAGGGACAAAAATGTAACAGAGACTGAAGGAAAGGTCATCCAGAGAGTAGCCCAACATGGGTTCTATCCCATGTACTGGCACCAAACCCTGACACTATTATTGATGTTTAATTGTGCTTGCAGACAGGATTCTAGCATGGCTGTCCTCTGGGAGGCTCTACCAGCAGCTGACTGAGACAGATACAGATACCCATAGTCAAACATTGGACCAAGGTCATGGACCCTTATGGAAGAATTAGAGGAAGGACTAAAGGATCTGAAAAGGGTTGCAACCCCATAGAAAGAACAGCAGTATTAACTAATCCGGACTCCTCCAAGCAGCCAGAGGCTGAGCCACCAACCTAAACACATACATGCCGGTCTATGGCCCCCACTACGTATGTAGCAAAGGACTGCCTTGACTGGCCTCAGTGGGAAAAAATGCACTTAATCCTGTAGAAACTTGATGATCCATGAAAGGGCAATGCTAGTGGAATAAGGTGGGAGTGGGTGAGGGAGGGAGCTCCATTTAAGAAGCAAAGGGGAGGAGGGAGGAGGTGAAAAACTCGTGGAACCAGGAAGTGAAGAAACATTTGCAATGTAAATAAATAAAATAACTAATAAAAATCAACAATTAATAAATGAGACCTCATGAAACTGAAAAGCAAGGCTATGGACACCATCAATAAGACAAAATGATAGCCTACAAAATGGGAAAAGATCTTTAATTTTACATCTAACAGGGAGGGCTAATATCCAAAATATATAAAGAGCTCAAAAATATTAGACACCAACATACCAAATAACCCAGTTTAAAAATAAATGAGCTAAATAGAGAATTCTGAGCACAGGAATCTCTAATGACAGAGAAACACTTAAAGAAATGTTCAACATCCTTAGCCATCAGGGAAATGCAAATCAAATGACTCTGAGACTCTATCTTATACCCCTCAGAATGGCTAAGATTAAAAACTCAAATGATAGCACATACTGGCAAGGATGTGGAACAAGGGAAGCTCTTCCATTGTTGATTGGAGTACAAACTTGTACAACCACCTTGGAAACCAATTTGACATTTCCCCAGAAAGCTTGGAATGTTCTACCTCAAAGGACTGCCTCAAGACCCAGCTATACTTCTCCTGGGCTTAAATCCAAAAGATGCACCAATATACCACAAGGACACTTGCTCAACTGTGTTCATAGCAGCTTTATTCATAATAGTTAGAAACTGGAAACAGCCTAGTTGTTCCTGAACTGAAAAATGGATAAAGAAAATGTGGTACATTTACACAATGGAGTACTATTCAGCTATTAAAAACAAAGACATCATTAAAATTGCAGACAAATAGATGGAACTACAAAATATCACCCCAAGTGAGGTAACCCAGACCCAGAAAGACATGCATGTTGTGTACTCACTGGTAAGTGGATACTAGCCATAAATATAAAACAAATTCTACAATCCACAGACCCAAAGAAACTAATAAGGAGGGCCTAAGGTAGGGTGCTTGAATCCTACTCTAAAGAGGAAGTAAAATAGACATTGGAGGTAGATGGAGGAAGGGAACTGTGTGGGAGACGGGTGACAAGAACAAGGATTGTATTCAAGTCAGGACAAGGTTAGGAGAGAGAATGAAAATCACTGCCATGCATATCTCAGACCTGGGACGGGGGGGGGTGGGGGGGGCGGCTCCCAGGAGTCTACGCAGGTGACCCTACCTGAGACTGCTAGCAGCCAGAGATATGGAGCCTGAAGTGACAACCTCCTGTAGCTAGGCAGGACTTCCAGTGGAGGGAGGGGTATATCAACCCACTCTCAAAAGCTTTGACCCAAAATTTTTCCTGCCTACAATTTGTGCAGGGATAAAGAGGGAGTAAAGATTGAGGGAACAGCCAACAAATGACTGACCCAGCTTGAGACCCATCCAGTGGGAGAGAGCCAACTCTTAACACGATTGATACTCTGCTAACCTTGCAGACAGAAGCCTAGCATAACTGTCTCCTGGGAGACTTCATCCAGAGGCTGGTAGGAAAAGATGCAGAGACCCACAACAAAACATCAGGGAGATCTCAGGGAGCCTTATAGAAGAGTAGGGGATAGGACTGAAGGAGGCAGAAAGGTCAAGGACACCACAAGAACTACAGAGTCCACTAACCTGGAGCCATGGGGGCTCACAGAGGCTGAACTGACAACCGAAGAGCATGCAGCATCTTGACCTAGGCCCATACAAATATTTAGCAGACATGCAGCTTTTAGTCTTTATGTGGGTCCCCTAACAATTGGAGAGGGACCTGTCTCTTTATGTTGCCTGCCATTTGATCCCCTTCCCCTATCTGGACTTCCTTGTAGGGTCTAGGTGAGAGATGATGTACCTGTTCCTGCTGGGACTAAATGCCCCAGGGCTGGGTGGTACCCAAGGGGAGGAGCTAATGAGAGGAGGAGTTTGTGAGGGTGGGACTAGGAGAAGGGGGACTGTAATTGGGATGCAAAGTGAGTAAATAAATTAACTAATGAAGCAAAAACTTATAAAACAAGGTGAGTGAACCAGGGGAGCATGCTAGTTAGCAGTACTCCTCCACGGTCTTTGCTTCAGTTCTACCTCTAGGTTCCAGCCCCATTTGAGCTCTTGCTATGACTTTCCACAATGGTATACTGAACCATTCAAGAGAGTAAGCAAAATACTCCCTGTCTTGTTTCTCCCTGAGTTACTTCTGGTCATGGTCTTAGTATGACAACAGAAAGCAAATTTGGACAACAGCCGAACGTGCAACAACCAAAACATGGAAAGAACTTGAGTACACAGCTGCTGGCTAAGCCGATTGTGGCATACACCTATAAAAATTAATATGAATAAAGCTAGAGACATGATTCAGTGGTTAAGAGCACTTGCTACTCTTGTAGAGTGTGGTGAGAGCCCTGTCATTGGATAGAGAAGAGGTAGGCAAAGCTGGGAGTTGGGAGGAGGAGAGAAGGAAGAGGAAGGTAAAACAGGAGGCAAGATGGCAGGAGATGTTACGCTCTTGTCTCTAGCAGTTATTCATGTCAACATTAGATAAGTTGGGTTAACAATTCTAATTGTGTTGGCATCTTGTGTATTGAGTATTTGCTAATATATAAATGCATTTGATAATCTTTAAGCATTAAGAGTCTTATTTCTACCGGGTACTGGAATTGCTATATCTACAGCATGGAGGTGGCGGATATTTCCTGGGTTTTGGAGGCTAAAGGCCACGGAGCTGACCAGGGGAGCCAACAGCCACACCAATATCTTGTGGGTCCTGGGCTGGAGCTCCTGGCCAGCCGGGGCTGCAGTTAGTGCGGGAAGTTAGAACAGGAACAAGGCTGCGCCTGCGGCCAGGAGCTAACCGGACCAGCCGCCACATTTTCTAATACCTACTGCTACAGTAGAGGACCTTCGTTCTGTTCCCAACTTAAAAATTTCTGAAAAGGGATAGCATATGAAATGTAAATAAATAAAATATCCAATAAAAAAAGAAAGAAAATAAATTTTTAAAAATGGATCAATTTGTGTTCTTCTACATGCTGATCGCCAGAAGAACGAGCATCTGAAATGTAAATAAATAAAATACCCAATAAAAAAAAAAACTTTCTGTTAATAAACTTCCCACATGGTAGCTTATAAACTTCCATAATTCCAGTTCCATGGGATCTGATATCCTCTCTTGGCTTCTTCAGGCCACACATGCAGTACTCTTACATACATGTGGGCAAACCACTCATAGACATAAAAATAAGTATTTTTAAAGGAACACTTCAATAAGTAAAATAAATTAATTTCTGATATAACCATATGGAAAACTTCCAAAATCTTAACTGAAAGGCCAGGGATGATTTAGCTGATAAAGGTGTCTGCTGTTTAGCCTGCCCACCTGAACATGATCCCCAGGGCACATATGGTGGAAGACAAAACTGACTCTGGAAAATTGTCCTCTGTGCTCCACATGAGTGTTCTGGCATGCACACACATAAACACTCACACAGTGAGGAAATGAATGTAATGGATTTTTTAAGTTGCAAGAAAAATAGAAATGTGTCTATATGCTTTTCTCTCTGTGAAAGTTTACAAAGAGCAGATATATAGTTAACTGAAAGATCAGAAGCAACCAGAGCCTGGGACTAAGGCAGGCATGGCAGCCAAAAGCCCCAGAGCTGCTTTGACAGAGACGGAAATGTCCAGCATCATGATGGAGCCCATGTTTGCAAAACTGCAATACCCTGATCATTAAATTATATATCCAAACTTAATATATTTTCTTGCGTATAGATCATATACCTCATGAATACATTTTTTAAATGAGGATCCAAAGTTTTTAATTTATGCATTCCACAATTTTCAAATATATTCTCATCTTTGTTCTACCATTTCTTTAAAAATGCCTTGTATAGATATGCTTCTTTAACATTTAATGTATGCATACACACGATACACATATATTTACATGTGTACACATATTCCAGACTGGAAAGGATAGGTCAGATGGTAGTTCCACGTACTTTCCTCACAAAGCTCTGAGTCAATTTTGCTTTACTAACTTATACTCCTACCAATGGAGCGTGTCCCTCCTCTTCCCCAGCTCCTCATCAGCATTTTCAGTGCAGTGGCACTCTTACACTGAGATCTACCAGCTTTGCTTGGATCATAAAGGCACTGTCAGTCTGCCCTGCAGTCAGCCTGATGGCCTTTAGTTCTCAGAACATAGCAAGCATCTGTCCTTTTCTGCAATGGAGCTGAGTTATGTGCTTTGCATTAGAGATATCTATGTAAGTCTTAAATAATTACATAAGATTTCTTTCTTGGTCCTCTATCAAAAAAGCATAGGTTAGTCATAACATAATTTTTTAATCAAATATTGAGGGAGATGAGACAATGACTTACTGGGTAAGAGTGCTTAACTGCTCTAGCTTTATGACCCGAGTTCAAATCCCCAGCACCCACATACAACTCTCAAGTGTGTCAGTTCAGCACTGTGGGTAACAGAGGATCATTGTAAATGGCCAGCTGCCAACTAGTTCCAGGATCAATAAAAGACCCTGTTACAGCGAATAAGGCAGGACTCAGGTTTTTCCCTGGTCCGTATCAGAGGACTTCTCTGGTTTTTCCCATGTGCATATATACCAATCACACTCATAAACATACATACACAGATACATACACACAGAGATACGTAAGTAACAAATGTTGAAGGAGCTGAGCACAGAGTTCAACTATCCCATGTAGTCAGCTCTTTAGAAGAAATAAATATCAAAGTTCCATTGATTTGCCTTTCACTGCATAAGTATTTACTTTTTTTACATGTTTTTAAGCTGTAAGACCCCACGGCCCTGGGATGCTGCTAAATGAGTGCTCCGTCATGTGCTTAGCAAGTGTACAATGAGTAAGTCAACCCTCTGCCTACTGATCGTTCCCTCCCACATGGTGAAAATCAAGCTTCAATTTGCACTCAACATTTTCTTTGATGAATTACACATTAATTATTTATGTAAAAATACTAGTGTCCCAAACAATATTTCAAAGACTGGAGACAGATTATTCCCATGATAGCTTCAGAGTCTTAGCTGGGAATCCCACACTCTAAATCTCTGCTTGAGGAAGTTACCAAGTTCTGAATATGCTCTGGGACAAGCAAGATGTGTATTATAAGTGAGTGGGAGATGGGCAAATAAAGAAATGCTTTATTGGAGCGTAGCGTATCCTGGGATAGGTTACATATCACTGTATAATCACAGTACTAAAGATGGTTTTTACTCTCTGGGGACATAGTTGACTCAGTTCTGAAGTGCTTGCCTAGCTCACAGGATGCCCAAGGATCTCGATTACTCCATAAACTTGGCACAGTGACATATGAAATGAAGGCAAGATGATCAGAAATTCAAGGTCTTTCTTAGATAAACAGCAAATCCAAGGCCAACCAGGCATACATGAGATCATGACTTAAAAGAAAAAAATAGGTCTATCATTATGACTGCCTTTAAGACTTAAATATAAGAGTTTGCAGAATGTTATTTCCCAGACTTAAAATATATTAACCCAATATCTGTATCTCATTTTAAATATATAACAATGTATATTTAATGTTGAAGTATATACACACAGAGAGATACATAGATAGCACATATACCCATTTCTAGAAAAGTCAAAGGGTTCATTGAGGTGAAAGTAAATATGCATGCATAAATATTCACTAAAGCGGTATTTGCTATGATTAGAAAAGTAATAAAAAAAGGAAATTTAAAATGTGAAAAAATGGTTTACTGTTATAGCCCAGCTGGTAAAATCTTTTCTTGCAACCATGAGGACCTCTTGAATCTGAACCTCAGAACTCAAGTATAAAAAGCTGGGTGCAATGGTGAGTACTTGTAATCCCAGCATGGAGAGGTAGACACAGCCAGATCCCAGGGTCTTGGGGGGAGGTGGCTCTGACCAGTCAACCCAGTTCACCTGTGAGCTCCTCTCTCTCCAAAGGAGAGGTGAGACCTTCCATGGAATGGCACTTGAGGTTGTTCTCTGGCCTCTGCACACACATTTACACACACACACACACACACACAGACACACACCTGTGTACATACAATTATACAAATACAGCATAAAGACATACACATGTACATTGAAATAATAAAATATTAAATACAAATTCTATGCATTACTTTGACTACTTTGCATATTTAATTTCAGTAACTTCTACCTTTACAAATGTTGAAGTATACATGTTTTGCAAAAGCATAGTTTACTAAACTTCTTCAACTCAGTTGCTCATGGTTGTGCTGAATTCGCCCATTTAACAATATACTTCGCCACACTTCTTTTACTGAATGTTTTTGTGGCAGCATAAGTAATGCTACAGAGAACAAAAATGAACATAAATCTCTGTGAGCAGATCTAAGTGCTTTCCTAGAATGAGTTCCTACAGTTGAAGTTGCTGGCTCAGATCTGTGGCTATTTTAAAGTTTTCTTCCATCTGCTCCATATTGCCTTTTAGGAGATCTCTTAGTGCAGCATCTTAATCCAGGGTAAGCCCACCTCCTCTCCCACCACCCCTGTCAACAGTGAATATCATTTTTTCACCCTTTTCCAACATTATCTGTACTAAACCTTGACTAGTCTATCTTAGTTGAGTCTGTGCTGTATAAACATTTTATTATATTGTGAATAATTGTATGTTACCTATATTCTACAGATTCAATGCAATCCCCATTAAAATCCCAACTCAATTCTTCGCAGAGTTAGAAAAGGAAATTCTCAAATTCATATGAAATAACAAAAAATCCAGGATAGCGAAAACTATTCTCAACAATAAAAGAACTTCGGGAGGAATCACCATCCCTGACCTCAAGCTGTACTACAGAGCAATACTGATTAAAAACTACCTGGTATTGGTACAGAGACAGGCAGGAAGATCAATGGAATAGAATTGAAGACCCAGAAATGAACCCACACTCCTATGGTCACTTGATCTTTGACAAAGGAGCTAAAACTGTTCAGTGGAAAAAGGACAGCATTTTCAACAAATGGTGCTGGTTCATGGAGGACAACATGTAGAAGAATGAAAATTGATCCATTCGTATCTCCTTGTACAAAGCTCAAGTCTAAGTGGATAAAGGACCTCCACATAAAACCAGATACACTGA
Organism: Grammomys surdaster; assembly: GCF_004785775.1. Taxonomy (NCBI): domain Eukaryota; kingdom Metazoa; phylum Chordata; class Mammalia; order Rodentia; family Muridae; genus Grammomys; species Grammomys surdaster. The sequence continues at coordinate 15,260,923 of NW_021604564.1, read as the reverse complement.
AACTAATAGAAGAGAAGGTGGGGAAGACCCTCGAATACTTGGGCACAGGGGAAAAGTTCCTGAACAGAACACCAATGGCATATGCTCTAAGATCAAGAATTGACAAATGGGACTTCATAAAATTGCAAAGTTTCTGTAAGGCAAAGGACACTGTCAATAGGACAAAACGACAACCAACAAATTGGGAAAAGATCTTTACCAATCCTTCATCTGATAGAGGGCTAATATCCAATATATACAAAGAACTCAAGAAATTAGACTCCAGACAACCAAATAACCCTATTAAAAATGGGGTATAGAGCTTAACAAAGAATTTCCAACGGAAGAAACTTTAATGGCCGAGAAGTACCTAAAGAAATGTTCAGTATCCTTAGTCGTCAGGGAAATGCAAATCAAAGCAGCCCTGAGATTCCATCTCACACCAGTCAGAATGGCTAAGATTAAAAACTCAGGTGATAGTAGATGCTGGCGAGGGTGTGGAGAAAGAGGAACACTCCTCCAATGTTGGTGGGACTGCAAGATGGTGCAACCACTTTAATAAACATTTCTTAATATCCTTCTTAGTATTTTATTACATTGATTGATTGACTGATTGATATGTATGTGGTCTGTGGTTGTGTGCTTGTAATTGTGCATATGTACATATGTGTGCATACCACACAATCATGCCTTAACACATTTGCAATTTCAGAGGACAACTTGAAGTAACCTTTCCCTTTCTTTTGTTCCAGAGTTGGAACTCTTGTTCCCAGGTCTGCCTAGCAGAAGATTCCTATGCACTAGCCACCTTGCTGCCTGTAGATATTCATTTACAACACTCAAAGGATAAGCTTTAGGTTATTTTTAATTACTTCATTAACTTATTCTTAATTACTTTCAATAATTATTTATAATAATAAATAATTTCAAGAATAGTTTTCAAATTATGTATGAATGTATTTATTTACTGTTTATTAAAGTGATATATATGTATACATATATATACACACATATATATGTGTGTATATATATTGTATATATATGTACATATATATATTGTATATATATATTGTATATATATATATATATATATGTGTGTGTACATATATATATATGTATATATATATATATATTGTCCTTTAGCTCATAATATTCTGATCTCAGCATCCACAGTGCTGATATTAAGGTATAAGCTTGCCAGGTCCAATTATGTTTTTCATTTTTGTGTATTCAAATTTATCAGCACTTTTACTTTTGATTACTTTCTTCTACCAAGACATGATACATTTTTTATCTATAATTTCTTCAACTTGTTTTTACTTAAACTATTTTTAACATCATCCATTTGCATTTTTTAGCAGATATAGATAAGCGTTCTTTTTCTCTGAATTCGGAGGGTCCTTTCTGAGTGACTGACTGACCCCACTCTTTGCTCTCTGGGGCTTGCATACAGTTCATGTGCATCCAATGAGACAGGACATGAATTTCAGATTTGCTCCATGTGGAATCTGAGGACTAGACATTCTGGTTCTGGGAAAGTGATGCATATTTCACTTTTAATTTTCTTTCAAAACTTCATCCTTTCACCTGCCCTGCATCAGAGTATTTATTGACATTTTAATGGCATGATATATAAATTTAAAATGATATTTTCTTTCAGAACAGTGTTGTTTACTTTTTTGCTTATTCAGTTATAGATTTTTGGTATTTATTTTATTTACTACTATTACTTTTACAATTTATTACTATTATTTAATTTGTTTAACTTTTTACTTGACTATGTATGTGGGAGAGTGCCATCTTTCTGTTATGAATCTAATGTGTTTCTTTATCACCAAACCTCTTAAACTGTGATTTTGATCTGATTTGGAGTGAAGTAACTGGACACAGGGGACATAAAAATTGTCAACAGTAAGTATTCTGATTCTGCATAGTGACTAAAACGTAATTTGAAATCAAGTTTTTAATCAGGAATGTTTTTAGGAGTGCTTGTCCATACTGCCTCACGTTACTGTGCTGCAGCTTGGTTCTGTACACACATGCACTTCACAGAGAGCACGCTGTCACAGCAAACAAAACATGTGTCCGCTGTGTAAAACACTGCAGCTCAAAAGTAGACAGCTGTATATAAGTTATATATAAATATATTTTGAAATGCAGTGTATTTATGTGAGCAGTTTTCTTAGTGCTCACAATTATAAGATCAAAATCCAAATAGTGGTCAACTCTGGAAACCCATCAAGGATACTCTCTGTCTTCCAGTATTATATATTTAGCCAAAATTTTTAATCTTTTGTAAAAGTAAATAAGTATAGCTATCTCATTGGTATGCAAATTTGCTTTCCTCTTTGACAAAGAGTAAAATCACATGCATGGTTTTAAATAATTTCTTTTTAACTTTTTATTAGTAAATGTTTGATTTGTAAATGTAATTTATATACATATCTAAGGATATGTAAAGAATGGACAAAAGAGGTTATGTGTGGTAAAAAGTTAAGAAATCTAACTTTATGTTCTAGGGTCCTATTTCACAGACATATAGTTATTTTCATTACATCATGATGTATAGTTCTCTATCTATTTTAAATTTCTATTTTCTTTTCCTATTTAGTTACTCTGAAAGAGAAATATTTATTATTATAAATAGTACCATGGATCTCTTTAAAATGTTAAAAATGGAGTGTTTCTATCAGGAGTCAGTAACCACCACGTGAGAGCAATTGGCAGAATACAGGATGTGTACAACAGACTGGATGGTAACATTAGTGAACTCAGGCAAAGTGCCCTGTTTGTAGAACACTGGTGCTTGCTCGCTCCAGCTATTCTCATTAAGATCTGCCTTTGGGCTTCCGATTTTGTTAAAGAATGGAGAATCTGGATTTATTTTTAAATAGACGGTGAGCTTGGGGCTTCTCATACCAGATACATACTCGTGTCAGCACATAAATTCCTTTGAACAAAGGACACATAAGCCCCGCCGAATGTCGGGTGTGAGCACAGCTGAGCACAGGAAGCAGTGAGAACTTGCTCAAGACAAACAGTTTTGTGCTAGCAATCATAGTCACTGAGTATCTATGTGTGCCACATTCTGTGGTGGAAAATCATGCATGTTACATTTCAGAATGAGTTAACAGAGCATCTCACAGTTGAGTGGCTTAAATAAGTATTTGTATTTCTGTTACTTCTGGGAGCTGGTAGTCAAAATCAACACACAAGAAGACTATTTCTGGTGAGGGCTCATTTGCTTTGCAGACAGCTGGCTTCTGGTGGTTTCGATGGCTGTGAGAAAACTCCCTGGATTGTTTCTTAAAAGGACACTAACATCATGCATCAAGGTCCCCAGCCTTAATACCCAAACACCACCTATAGGCTCTACTCCCAACACCATCTTACTGAGGACTATAATTTAACATGTAAACTGGGGACCACACAAACATTCTGCACATACTATTAAACAAAGCATCTTTTTCCTTTAAAGAGCTAGAAATAAAATAGATGAACTCATTGTCCTGAGATCGAGAGAAGAAATAAACATTAGTCAAAAACAGCTATGACCTGTGTCTTTAGCTGCCCGGTTGTGATCGCTGGGCTTTGTGGAATGCTGTGGCTGACAGAAGTAACTGTTTATCTTGGAGTTATAGCCACCAGACAGTCTAATGATGCGGTTCTTGATAATGGCATTGGGTCTGCTGTAGCAGCTCTGCCTTTATAGAAGAGCCAGTAGTGCAGAGATTGGCCTGACCTGTAAAGAGGATGAAAACCTTCAGAATGCCACAGAACTTCAGCAGAAGTTCTAAACACACAAGCCAGGGTAAGGTTCCCTGGTTGCTGATATTCCTTACACGGTGTCAAACGTCAATGGCAGAGCAGAGCACATAGAACACTCTGTAAGAAGATCAGCTGTGCTTTATCCTCAGCCACACATGCTTAGTCCCTTCTTGAATTTTAAATTCTTTCACATGCAAGAAAGTGTAATGTCATAGTTTCTGTTAAGTTATAGGAGACTTCTCATGAACTGTCAAACTCGAGAATAGCCACTTGTGGAGAATAGTTCCTTAAATCTTTTGCAGTTGGCTTAACCTCCTATATGAGATATCTGTGTTCAAAGTCTTAAATCATTTGACAATTAAAGGAGAGACAGGAGCAGATATAAAGCTTTTCAGTTCCTTGAGACGATGAGATAACAACTATCAAAAAATTTGAACCATTTCTACTCAAAACAGTATTTGCAAATAACACAGACAAAAATCATATAAAGGAAGAAAAATATAGAACATGAATAGAAATACAAAATTTAATGAAATTGAGATTCTAAAAGAAAATCTTATATTTTAACCATGCTGAATAAATCCTTATGCTTGTATTTATATATTTATTTTTACATTTATAATTGTCATAATAAAACCATGTGATAAATCCAGAAAATCACAGGATGATAGAAGTAGCCTCTCCATGAAACCCTTCCTGTTCCAGCATTTCCGTTCTCCCTTGTTATATTACTGTGTTCTATTTCACCTTATTTGAAATCCAACTATCATTGGCCCATTTCTAAGTTCTTGACCTCTATGTGTATTCCAAATAAAAAACATATCTCCAACAAGGTAAAGCTAACATTCACAGATGAGACCAAACATGCGCTACTTTTCTCTCTGGGTATGGATTACATCACTCAGCATGACTGCTTCCAGATCTAGCCATTTACCCCCAAATTTTACTTTTCTTAACAGCTGAATAATATTCCATTGTGTAAGTATACCTTTGTTTCATTAATCATTCATCTAATGTGGAGATCTAGGCTGTTCCCATTTCCTAGCCACCGTGAGGAGAGCAGCAATGAGCATGGATGAGCATGCACTTCTGTGGTAGGATATAGACTCTTTTCAGTTTATGCTCAAGACTGGTACAGTTGGATCACATGATAGATCAATTTCCAGCTTTTTGATGAACCTCTACACCAATTATCATAGTGGTTGTACCAATTTGCACTCTCATCAGCATAGATAGGTGGTCCCTTTAAATCTAAAGGAGTATCCCTTGGTTTAGTTATATTTGAAAACAAATGTATAAAAAACACAAGTCAGCTATCTAACCATGAATAAACATACTAAGCAGAAAATGCTGACTCTGAGTGCAAATGGTCACTTAAGGCCAACAGGGTTGTTAGAGTCATTCCCAGGCAAAGTTTTTGCAAGTCACAAAACAACATAGTAAACTACATCTGCATTCCAATTGACTTAGACCAAAATGGTACAGACTGTAGAGAAAATTCTACCAAAATATGTACAAGTTTAAATGCAAAATTTTTTGAATGTGGAGGTGGATATGTTTCATGAGTAAAATGGGTTCTGTACAGGCATGAGAACCTGACGTCAGATCCTCCACACATGCATATAAGCTGAGCATGCTAACACTGGTTGTAATGGGGAGGTAGAGATATGCTAGCCAGCCAGTTTAGCTGAATCTGTAAACTCCAGGTTCAGTGAGATAATATGTCTCAAAAATAAACAGTAGCACAATTAAGGAAGATATCCAATGTTGATCTATGGCCTCTACATATGTGCATATACATGTATAAGTAGAGGAACATCTAAAAAAAAAACCCAAAAACTCATTGAGTGCTTAATGAAACTAATCTGAATTACCTAGTTATATTTGTTTAGTATAGACCATTGTCTAATAATTTATATTGAACATACATTCTATTCAATACTTTTACTATCTTAGGAGGGATGGGAATTGGGAATTAAATCACCAATCAGTAGTTAAGGGGCATGGTAAAGGAATGTACTTTTATTGTTTCTGACTCCATGAAAAAGCGATTTTCTTTGAGACATTTTCAGAAAATATTCTAAGAGTTGTTTCATCACTTAACTCAATTATTTTGAAGTGTTGAAGTGAGAATGTGTATTATCATCCCCTTTCACTGAGGCAGAAGCCAACAGTATGCGTGAACAATGCATAGACACATATGTTAATCATTAGAGAAGACTTAAAATATGTGCATCCCAATGACATGGCTCTTTCAGAGAGACTCTCAGACAGAGGACTTACTTTTTGTGAAAACACAAATATTTTCCTCTACAATAGACTTTATACTGAAGGCAAATTGTCAAATATGAAATGCAAAGTCTACAAGGTGGGTGTTGTACAGCTTAAAGAGCACTCTGAAAAATAGACTGTGGTGTTGCTGGCTATAGTGCATTCTCAGAAACTGACTAAGTGCCAACATGGACAGCCCAATCAGCTTCTACCAGAAACAGCAAGGCTTCCTGCAAAGACAAAGATATCTACATAGATGAAGCTCTGACTGCAGAATCTGGTCCACACAGTTGCACCTTTAGACCTGTCAAAAACTGACTTGCAGTTCTGTTCTACTAGCAACAGTTTAAAGCAAAATTAGGCTGATTGTAGTATTTCTGTATTCCACAGAGCTGGGCTATGTTGTCATAAACAATATTTCTAGAAAGGAGTAACATTCCCACTATTCATTACAAATTTCCCTTCCAACTACACAATGTTAGGAGTCCTATCCTGATTCCATTCTACAGCATATTTGTTGGAAATTGTGGTACAAATATATGGGTTGGTGGAATCTGCTACTTTGTTGTCACAATATCCGAAGGGTAAGGAGGTTATGAACAGGTGGAAAACCTCTGCCAGATGGAATCCAAATAGAAAGCTTAAAAAATTTCTTTTCATCAATATATAGGAACAAGTTGAATGTGGAGAAAATGGTGACCTCTCCATGTTTATAGCAGATACAATCTGTCTTCGTGGATGAATCGATATTATGCCATAGATAACCAAGTGCATATGTGACAATATATACATACATGTGTATGGTTGAGTGGCAGCATAAAGAGGTTGCTCTATTTTAAAGTACTGTCTCCCTAACTGACTATCTGTCATCGATTTGACAGCCATATTGCTGTGTGACGTTCAATGTCAGCAAGAACAATTACGTCATTGCTTGTCAAATACACTGAAATATGACTAGGTCTAGTTGTGATCAGATAAGGAGTCTAATGCCGTTGTTTCCAATGTACCCCCGGGGACTGCTTTCCAAGCTGGGGGAAGTGGTAAAAATATTATTGATGGTGGTGCCAAAAGCTAACAGTTTTCCCATGCCCATCATGTTGGGCAAGAGTCCAACAGTGACACAGTTCAGAGCCATTTGTTCGAGTGTCTCAGAATAATCAGAAAAAAAAGGTAAAATTTTTCTAAAGTTTACATATGAACTAAAATTTTCTCAGTTCTGTGTCGTTGTCTGGTTCATTGCGCAGACAGAAATCAATTGGGGTCTGGGGCGAGGGATCCTGTGTTTGTATGGGTTCAACTCATTACAAGATGCAGACATTAGACTCATATCTGGGCTCTGTGCAGCTCTTGCTGCCTGTCTTCCTCTCTATGCATTTCCAGATCTACACCCTTTGATGCTGGTGAAGTTGAATGAAATCAATTATTCTAAAACCCCGGGGAACCAAGGAGTAGAAGTTGTATTAGTTGCCTTTTCCTTAACTTCATAAAATGTGCTAAGTCTACTTTATAATCTATCTAGGTCACGGAGCAGGGCCACCAGCAGGAACGTGGCTTGAGCCCAAGGTCACATGACCAACAAGTGTGAAGGAAAAAAGAACACCAGTCTCCTGATTTAAGATATGGTATTCTTAAAGTGTCTATGAAGGAAAAGAAACCTTGTAAATTAGACTATAATTAGACACCCCTGTACTTTCAGGCAAAGTGAAATAGTGAATTGGTCCAATTACCTCAATAATTCAAGCCCCCAAAATATCAAAACACTTTCATGTAGTATGTCTGAATATTTCCAGCCAAATATCTGAATAATTGCACCAATTATTCATATCATTTTGAATATATGTATAAATCTGGTCTTTTTGTGGGATGGGGATGAGGGCAGGCCCTGAATTATGTCTCCAATTTTCCAACATAAATAGAGAGTATCATTTTTCATTTTCCCTTTCTAATTTGTTTCAAAATCCAGTGGCTTTTTTTTTATTAAATTGAAGTTTATGGATAAATGGGAAAATCTTTACTGAAATATGGGACTTCCCTCTGTAATTTTGGTTTGAAATTGGCTGCTCACAAGCAAAACTTCATATAAGCCCAACTTCATGTGACAAGATATAGCTTTCATTGGGGGACAGTGTTTGAAATGGGGAACACTTAAAAACATGTTTTTTCAAGTCCTTTCAGCTTTTATTCTACTTAGAAAGTTGAATCCTGATCCTGGATTAAATGTTTCACCTCTGCTAAAGGGGGTTATATTCAAATCAACTCAAAACAAGCCTCCTATCAGGAGAGAGTTAAAATTACAGTAACTCAAAACTAAAAGAAACCCGCCTCCCGTTTTTTCCTGATCTTTACAAACCATTGACCTATTTCAAGAAAGAATTAAGTTCTTATGATTTTATGCCCCTTATCTATAGACCAAACTGCACATGATGTCAGCATTAAAATAGACATTGGCCACATTTATAAAAAAAAAACAACCCACCGAAGTTTTTGAAACTATAGAAATATACATCAATTAAAACAGATTAAGTGTAGTTTAAAACCTAGTGTCTATGTTAACAAAATCTGTCAGCCCGCTGTCATTTATGCTTAATAATAAATACAGTGCTGGGCAGAAGGTGGGAATAACATTACCATGGGTTGACAAGTTTATTGTGTTTTGAGCAGGTACTACACAGAGAGCAGTAAAGAAAGTGTCTTTGTTCACTGTGGAGTCTGTGCGTACAATGGTCCATGGAGACAAGGAAGGAAGAGATGCAGACACAATTATGGCCTCTTTGAAAGACTGTGCTCAGTCAAGGGCCTTGGCTGAATGTTCCCAAGCCTCAGCATGCATATCACCTCTCTTGGGTGATAACAAGGTCCTGGCCCCTCTAGTCAACTTCCTGCCTCTTGATTTCAAACCTGTTTTTTTTTTCTCTGAAAAGAATCAGAATTCCTCTCAAGAAGGACACACACACAAAGTGACAGTCCTTGGCCTTAGCTGTTACAGACACCATCTTTGGGATTCTCAGCATGTGTTCTGTGGAGTTTCTATACTCTCCTAATCCATGGATCTCTTCAGTGTGTAATGGAGAATAGCATTTCCATAGCAGAGTCTCATGGGAGAAGTCCTTCATATATAAATTGAGGAGAGTTTTGTTAACCAGACATAAGAAGTATAAAAGGTAAAGTTAGTAAGAGGACTAGCAAGTAAAATATCTTGCCAAGCAAACCTGATGAGCTGAACTAGATATCTGGAACTCATGTGCTGACGCAAGGAGAGAAGCAGCTCCACAGTGTTGTCCTATGACCTCTGCATACCAACCTGGATACCAGCTCCTTTATGGTAGGGCAGTGTATGTATGTATGTATGTATGTATGTATGTATCATTTATTTATCTAGCTAGCTAGCTATCATGTCTGTCATCTATCCTTTATTAATACTGTGTGAGTGTGTCTCTGTGTGTGTGTGTGTGTGTTTCAGTAAACAATAAAAAAGCATTTTAAAGAAACATAAAAAGTGATGGAACGAGATGAAGGTATAGCTTAATTTCTTAATTTTAACAGAGAATATTCTGCTTGTTCTAAGGAGGAATGCGAGGAAACTCACAATATATTACTTCAACCTAAAAAGGTCATTTTTTAATCATGTTAGAAGAAAAAGAAAATCCATTTGCCAAACTGCAATTACTAAAATACAGACCAAACAGATATATTTAAAGAGCTAGCCTTTCTACAATATCACCTCCAAAATTCTACTAACAGAAATTTTTCCCAAGAAAATCCTCAATACAGAACAGACTTAAGTCTAAAGTTTCATAATGTGTTTGAACAAGATAAAATAAAAGAATGATTTGATACATTATTGTGTGTGATTATATATATGTATGTATTTAATAACTACATGTATTCCATTATATATAATGGAATATGTTATTTATATAATTAGTTATGGTACAATTATACATATATACATATATATATATATATATATATATAAATCATATATATGAAGAGATAAAATGTGACTATCAAATGATGTCTTAAAATATTTAACTTAGTCTGTACACAATTTTAATGTTCTAACAGTATACAAGATTCAACTCTGGTAATCTGTTTTCATTAGCTTCACAGTTTAGCGGGAAGAGATAAAGATATAAATATTTATTTAAGCTATGACACATGGTTATATATTAGATGAAACAACAAATAAGATGAAAATATCATGCTTCAAACATATGCCTTGTATTTGCTAGCTATTCCCGTGTAACAAATCAACCCCAAAGAACAATCACTTATTACTACTCATGTATCATGTATGATTGTGATTAGCTTGAGTAGCTCTGCTCTGTATGTTCCCAATCTTGCTCATTCTCCTCAAAGCATAAAGTAAAGTATGTACACTTCATGGTGATGTTCAAGGACATGATGTAGCAAATAAGGGAAGACACTGGGACAGTGGACACAGGAGACGACAGTGGACACAGGAGACAAAGACAGTTGAAACAGGACACTGAGGCATTGGAAACAGAGGAGACTGAGACAGGGGACACTGAGATGGTGGACCCAGGAGACACTGAGACTGGACACAGGGGACACTGAGATAGTGGACACAGTAGATACTGAAACAGGGACACAGTGGACACTGAGACAGTGGACATGGTAGACACTGAGACAATGGACACAGAGGACACTGAGGCAGTGGACACAGGGGAGACACTGTGACAGTGAACACAGGGGAGACACTGAGACAGTGGACACAGGAGGCACTGAAACAGTGGACACAGGAGACATTGAGACAGTGGACACAGAGGACACTGAGGCAGTGGACACAGGGGAGACACTGTGACAGTGAACACAAGAGAGACACTGAGACAGTGGACACAGGAGGCACTGAAACAGTGGACACAGGAGACACTGAGACACTGGACACAAGAGACACTGAGACAATGGACACAGTAGACACTGAGACAGTGAACACAGGAGAGACACTGAAACAGTGGACACAGGAGACACTGAGGCAGTAGACACAGGAGACACTGAGACAATGGACACAGGAGACACTGAGACAGTGAACACAGGGGAGACACTGAGACAGTGGACACAAGAGGCACTGAGACAATGGACAGAGTAGACCCTGAGACAGTGTACACAGGGGTCACTGAGGCAGTGGACACAGGGGGCACACTGAGAGAGGGACACAGGAGACACTGAGACAGTGGGCTGAGAGAAGACTGAGATGGTGAATACAGGGAAGCTTCTTCATGTCACTTTTTTGTGATTATTGAAAACCTCAAAAACCCTAAGATGTGTAGGTTCTAACATAAGTTGTCTTGATTTACTGTATATTTATGGTTTTTACCCTTCATTTTTCTTCAGCACTATACCAATGAAACCATACTTCTTTTATGATCATATGACAATAAAATGTTACTTCCAATATTTCAAAAAACTAAATGTTCACAAATTTCCAGTTCTATTTAAGAGAGAGAGGGGAGGAGGGAAAGATGGAGGGAGGGAGGGAGAGACTATAAAGGAAAGGAAGAAGTCCTATGCTACATTGTCTATAAGTCAAGAGACACACTCACTCCATCTGCCTTTCAACAGAAATTCCCTCCTGTTGATCTACAAAAAGTGGTCGAGAATATGGAGCAGCTACCAACTCATGCCATTCACTTACATTTCTTTTTTTTTAAATAATTTATTTTTTCTCAAATCGTAATTCATTCACACAGGGGTTATAAACACAGAAAGGCAGGATGTGGGGAATGGAATGACACTGGAGTGTGGGTGTTCAGGGGGAATACAGATATCTTCAGAACCTGGTATCGGCTGGGTGAAGGTTCAGAGGACAAGTCACTATGACTCTGCCTATGACTCGCTTGTCCTTATCTAAGTTGGTATTGTCTGTCCAGGCTACCTATTTACAAGGTCTATGACTACTCAGGCTAGTAAATTTCCACAAAAGCTGCCTGTTTACAATAGCTTATAGCCATCTGTTTCAATGTTTTTCCACTGAGACCCAAGACTTGGTGTTAGTATACATGTATGACAGGCATACTGCTGATTTTAGGCCTATGGCTGATTTTAGGCCTTCAGTGTGTAAGCAGGGCTTCCCCTGACATCTCCTCTCTTCTCTAAGTATAGAAGGGCTGTGGCAATTCTAAACTTGCAAAGGCGGGGATAGAGGCCTGACCTCCAATATTTGAAGGGGACCTTGTAATGGCTCCAGTCCCCCTGTTATTGTCCAGTGAGGCATGAGGGCCATACCTATCCCGATGTCTTTTTTCCTGGAGAGGGGATACTTTTGACATCAACCCCTATGCAGTCAGGCTTGTCCCTCATGGAACCCAGAGAGATATTTTTATCTTTTATTTATATTCCTTTGCAGTGCTTAGCCTCGCAGCCTAAGCAAGAATTCAGATCGCCTGACAGAGGGGGTTCTGGGTGGCCCCCCTCTGCTTAGTCTAGAGGCAGAAGTCCCCCCTTTTAGGTTGGGTAGAGATGGGTTTTGGAAACACCTTATATAAAGTAACAACCTCACCTTGAGTCTCGTGGTCCTCCATAGCTAAATTATGATAATGTATCTGAGTAGGTTTTGCTACCAAATTATTTATCTGTTGTATCACAGAGTTAGTCCACCTATTTGAGAGCCAGGGACCAGCAGAAAAAAGCAAAAAGAACCCAAATAATGGTCCCAAGATGGGTGGAAATAGGGTTGACAACCTTGGAGAGGCTGCAAACCAATTCTTGTACCAGCCTTCATCTGTCTCTTTCTCTCTCTAATGTTTCTTAGGGCCTTCACTACCTGTTTCATGCTCTCTTTAACCCTCCTTGTCTTGCCTATGTAAAGGCAACCTTCTTCTTTCAGGGTTGTATACAGTCAAGAGCTGTATACAGCCTTTTCTATTGTACTAGAGTAAATCAAGTCCAATAAGGATCTTTGCGATCTTAGGAGGTCTCTTCAGACAATGAAACGAGGGATTTCTTCAGATTAGTGATGTCAATCTCTAGCTGTTTGATGTTCTTGTCAGTGGTCCTTCAAAGCTCTGAGTAGTATAAGTTCGGAGGCCAGCATCTGGATTAGAACTTCTAACAGCAGACATCATGGGTGATTCAATTTTACCTGGAAAGGAAAAAGAAGGGGATTCTCAGGGAGATTTCTCTTCCCTGCATGTAAATTGTTATTCATCTTATTTATGGTTGGGCCTAGCTTTGTGGGTTTATCTATTTTCTTCATTAATCTTTTTGGTAGCCGGTTAGCTGTGTCTTCTGTGGTATGGGACAGGCATATCAGTCCTTGGCCCCATAAGGGAACTGGGTCTGGGCCATTCCCTTTAAGGGTAAGAGGGTCCTTCTCCATATCTGTGGCAAAGTTTTGTTGGTCTCGGTGGTGCCAGAGGCAGTCAGCAGCAGATTTGCCATGAGCTTTCAGCTTTAGAGAGATAAAAGTGAACAAGGCATGATGGAGAGTACTTCAGGAGGACTCCTTCTGAGGGGGTACCAGTCCCCCTCTTTTGTTTTTAAAGCCAATCTTTCAGAGTTCCTGTAAAATCAGGGCAGAAGCGCCAACAGTCGCTCCTTCCCTTCTCAGAGAGTCATGAAGACCCTATTTAATATATAAATCTATATTAATAATCTTTTGTCAAAGGACTGTTATAGCACCACTGACAACTAATCAGACTATATAATGTATCGATTAGTAATAGCTTCTTCTACTTTTTGTGAAATTACCTCTCTTTTGTCAATTAATTGTTGAGGAAAATTAGGATTTACATCTCTCTTGAGAATATTGAACAGAGACTTAAATTCTTTTGTGGAGAGCTTAAAATAGGATCTTAGCCAATTAGCAACTCCTAGACACTTTTGAAAATAATTTAAAATAAGTAAGCTCTCTCCCTCTCTCTTTTATTTTTTAGACCCTTTATCTGTGTGGTTTTTTTATTGGATATTATACATATTTACCTTTCAATGTTATCTCCTCTCCCATTCTCCCCTAAAACCCCTTATCCCATACCCCCTCCTCCTAATTTTTGTGAGGGTGTGCTCCAAACATCCTCCCAGTCCCATCTCCCTGCTCTCAAATTCCCACACAGTAGGGGATCCAAACTTCTGGGGACCATGACCCACCACTTTCACTGAAGTCTAACAAGGTCATCCTCAATTTCCTATACAGGTGTATGAGTACCTCCCTTTGTGCTCTCTGGCTGACGGTTTAGACTTTAGGAGGTCTGGTTGAAACTTTTGATACTCCTTCTAGAAAGGACCAAAGCATCCACATTTTGGTCTTCCTTCTTCTATGTGAGTTTTATGAGGTCTACATATTGTTTCTTAGAAATTGTGAGCTTTTGGGCTAATATCCACTTATCAGTGAGTGCATTTCATGTATGTTCTTTTGAGATTGGGTCACCTCACTCAAGATTTTCCAGCTCCATCCATTTGCCTAAGAATTTCATGAACTCATTGTTTTTAATAGCTGAGTAGTACTCCATTGTATAAATGTCCCACATATCCTGCATCCATTCTTCTGTTGAAGGGCATCTGGGTTCTTTCCAACTTCTGGCTATTATAAATAAGGCTGCTATGAACATGGTGGAGCATGTGTCCCTGTTGTATGTTGAAACGTCTTTTGGGTATATATGCCCAGGAGTGGTATAGCTGGGTCCTCAGGTAACACTATGTTCAATTTTCTGAGATACCGCCAGACTGCTTTCCATAGTGGTTGTACCAGTTTACAATCCCACCAACAGTGGAGGAGTGTTCCTCTTTCTCCATATCCTCACCAACATGTGCTGTCATCTGTGTTTTTGATCTTAGCCATTCTGACTGGTGTGAGGTGAAATCTCAGTGTTGTTTCATTTGCATTTCCCTGATGACTAGGGATGCTGAACACTTCTTTAGGTGCTTCTCAAGCATTCGAGCTTCCACAGTTGAGAATTCTTTGTTCAGCTCTGTGCTCCATTTTTTAATACGGTTCTTTGATTGTCTAGAGTCTAATTTCTTCAGTTCTTTGTATACCTTGGATATTAGCCTTTTATCAGATGTAGGGTTGGTGAAGATCTTTTCCCAGTCTGTTGGTTGCCACTTTGTCCTATTGACTGTGTCCTTTGCTTTACAGAAGCTTTGCAATTTTATGAGGTCCCATTTGTCAATTCTTGGTCTTAGAGCACAGGCCATTGGTGTTCTGTTCAGGAACTTTTCTCCTGTGCCCGTGTGTTCCAGGCTTTTCCCCAGTTTCTCTTCTATTAGTTTCAGTGTGGCTGGTTTTAGGTGGAGGTCCTTGATCCACTTGGAATTGAGCTTTGTACAAGGAGACAAGTATGGATCAATTTGCATTTTTCTACATGCTGACCTCCAGTTGGACCAGCACCATTTGTTGAAAATGCTGTCTTTTTTCCACTGGATGATTTTAGCTCCTTTGTCAAAGATCAGGTGACCATAGGTATAGGGTTCATTTCTGGGTCTTCTATTCTATTCCATTGATCCTCCCGCTTGTCTCTGTTCCAATACTACACAGTTTTTTACCACTATTGCTTTGTAGTACAGCTTGAAGTCAGGGATGGTGATTCCCCCAGAAGTTCTTTTATTGCTGAGAGTAGTTTTCACAATCCTGGGTTTTTTGTTATTCCAAATGAATTTTAAGATTGCTCTTTCTATCTCTGTGAAGAATTGAGTGGGAATTTTGATGGGGATTGCATTAAATCTGTAGATGGCTTTTGGCAAAATAGCCACTTTTACTATATTAATCCTTCCAATCCATGAGCATGGGAGATCTTTCCATCTTCTGAGATCTGCTTCGATTTCTTTCTTCAGGGGCATGAAGTTCTTGTCATACAGGTCTTTTACTTGCTTGGTTAGGTTCACACCCAGGTATTTTATATTATGTGTGACTATTGTGAAGTGTGTCATTTCCATAATTTCTTTCTCAGCCAGTTTATCTTTTGAGTAGAGGAAGGCTACTGATTTGCTTGAGTTAATTTTGTATCCAGCCACTTTGCTAAAGTTGTTTATCAGGTTTAGGAGTTCTCTGGTGGAAGTTTTGGGATCACTTAAGTATACTATCATATCTGCAAATAGTGAGATTTTGGCTTCTTCCCTTCCAATTTGTATCCCTTTGACCTCCTTGTGTTGCCTAATTGCTCTGGCTAGGACTTCCAATATTATATTAAATATCACTTACATTTTTTTATTCAAAAAATATTACACATCAAAACAACACCAGTTTATTTGTAGCAACAGACATACTGAGTTTTACTTTCATATGTATGTGCTCAATGAAATGCTAAGGGGTGAAGAAATGTCGGTGGTTCACACTGTGAGATTTGTTTGCTCTTTTCTAATGTGAGCTCTTCCTGTGTCACATGACAGGAATACTTCCTTGTCATCCCTCCCTGCTTTTCTCCTTTTCTCACAGGTAAACGTTTCTCTTATTTTCTAAAAGGAGGCATAGGGATCCTGTGCCCTCCATTTTTGGATGTCATGAGTAGCCTGAGTGGAACATGTTTCCCGTGAATCACTTTCTCAATTAGGCTAAAATATGAAAGACAAGTAACTTGAGAAGGAAACCTGCATTTCTCTAGCACTTTGCAGCAGATGTATTCTATTTACTCTTTATTTTATTGCTTAATGACTGGATCTGAAGTAATTGCACCATTTGACAGATATTTATTTGTAAAATGTGATTCATTCAGGCAGACACTTGGAGAATGATTTTCATGCCAGCAGTTAAAATTGTGTAGGCTGGGGACCTGCTTCAAAAGATGCAAACATGCATGTAAATTCCATGCATCAAGCACACATCCACTTTCGGCTCTTTTAATTTTAGAAATATCTCCGTTGACAATGAGTGCTAGTGAGCCAACTGGGGACTTCTGGACCTTAATCAACCACAATCACTGGCACAGTTCAGAATTAATTTCCCAACCATGAATCACCTGCAGACAATGAATCACGTTTTAGAGGATTTTGCCAAGCAAAATAATCCATCATGCCTTGTACAACTTTTGAGGATAGAGCTATGGAAATTCATTTGACTAGCATAGTTGAAATAGTGAGAGGAAAAAGAATACTGTGGAACAGTGGAGCAAATGACCACTGCCTGTGAGATGTTCTACAGAGCAAGCATAGACACTGGCACTCACTGTTTACCTAGGACCTCAGAACTTTATCCTTAAGTGCCTGATTCAGACAAAGCTGGTAGGAAGAATTTTTTTAAGTATTCAGAGTCTTCAAGTGGAGATGCATTTTTAAAGTAAAACAGTCATGTTGCACACACACACAGACATATACACACAGACACACACTCACACACGCACACACACATGCAAATGCCAAATTCTCTCTCTCTCTCTCTCTCTCTCTCTCTCTCTCTCTCTCTCTCTCCCTCTCCCTCTCCCTCTCCCTCTCTCTCTCTCTCTCTCTCTGTCTCTCTCTCTCTCACACACACACACACACACACACTAATTATCGATATGATTGTCTTAATGACCAATTCTATTCTTAGATTTAAAACAATGGCACAAACTACTTCTATTGGTTCTTGAGCATTATGAAAAATTAGATCATTCATTTTGTTCTAAAAAATAAAGTATTTAATATTATACATAAGTACTGGTGAATGAGAATGACTCCCCATACTTTCATATGTTTGAATACTTGGTCCCCATTTGGTGGAACTCTGGGAAGTGTGGCTACTTGTATTCTTATGTTAATTTGTATCCTCCAAACTGTTTGCACAAGAGTAATTGCAAGCACATAGCTTCTGGCAACCTGTCCCCAGTTGGTTCTGATTGGTAAATAAAGGCATGAGTAGCTAATGTCTGGGCAGGGCAGACAGGAGTGGGACTTTTAGAGCTCTGGGGCCTGAAACCTAGAGAGGAATGAAGAGGGAGAAGATCCACCATGCCAAGAGAGGTGAAGGTGAGGAGATGCCATGCCTGAGAAGAGTCTGGGACAGAGAGGCATGGTCGCCATGTGAGGGAGCCAGGAGAATGTGGCCCAGAGCCCAACCTAGTTGGGCAACCATATGGACCCAGAGTAGCAAAGCTTGAATATAGAATTTAGTAAATGATAACTCAGGATTATCAACAGGAGGTGGATTAACCACATGGAGGATAGGAAATGGTCCAGCCATTCATTTGATTAAGGTATATCAAAATATAAAGGCTGTGTGTGTGCATGTATTATTACAGAATGAAAACCATTGGGATAGGTAGCAGAGATTTATTTAATTATTTAATTCTGCAGGAAAGGGATAGGAAGTATGGCTTGTTGGGGAGGGTATGCCATTGGAATGGGCTTTGAAGTCTCTCTCTCTCTCTCTCTCTCTCTCTCTCTCTCTCTCTCTCTCTCTTCCTTCCACCCCTCTCTCTCTTCATGCTTATGAATCAAGATGTAGGCTCTTATCTACTGCTCCAGCACCATGCCTGCCTTCCTGCTGCCATGTTCTCTGCTATGATGGTGATGGACTTGAACCGTGTGGAACTATAAGCTCCAAATAAATACTTCCTTTTATAAGTTGACTTGATCAATGGTGTTTTATCATACCATTAAAAAAGTAACTAAGACAATATAATATCAAAACTAAAAGTAATCATTTAAAAGAAAAGTTTTACAAATCAAATTTGATTTGCAGAGTTGAGGACATGGCTCAACAGATAATGTTTAACGTACAAACAGGAGACCCAAAAATGAGATTCCCAGAACACACATAAAAGATGGGCAGGTATGGCAGATTCCTGCTATTACAGCTCTTTGGAAGCACAAGCTAAATTCATGAGTCAAGCTCTCTGGTTCACATAGCTGGATTCAGCAAACTGCAAGTGCTCCAAGAGATGCCTCATCCATGAATAAAGTGGAAAATGATAGAGAAAATGTTGGACATCAACTTGAGCTTTATATGCATGTACAAACAAATGTTCACATGCAAACACACACATGCGCACACATATATGTATGCCCTCAGACATATGAAGATGTGCACACAAAAGCATATACGTATCACATCCACATACACAAGGAATAATAGTTTTGATTGCTTTAAGTTTTAAGCTAAAGCATTTAAAAATTATATACAAAATACAAAATTAAAGGCCTAGCCAGTACAGGATGTATGACATACACTGCTCATTTAATCCTAAAAATTGTATATGATAGGCACTACATTTTAGAGATAAAAATAATCAACTTACCTGAATACTGCCTACCTAGTCACACAGAAAATAAAGAGTGATCAGCAAGAAAGAACCATAAATAATAAGAGTTTGTGGATACATTAATAGAGAAATACCTGATACTCAACCTGCCTTAAATATCATTTCTTGTTATTGAACATCACCATCTAATTAATTGTTATCATAAATTCACTCAATGTTTGCACACACAGAAGAGAGAAGTAAGATTCATATGTATGGCAAATTTTATGTATATAATATGTATATAATATATAACATGTATATAGTAATTTTCTAGACAGGCAGACATCATTCCATTTTAGATACGAAAGCAAGTACACCAGTCTATAGAGCTCTCACGGTCACCCATAGGCAGATGAATCAACCACATTAAACATGAAGGTCGTGAAATGAGGCCAGGAGTAACAATTTCTGTGACCCTTATGTTGTTGATTAGAACATCCTCTGCCTGCACTCTCCACTTCCAGTCCTTATGCCTGTCTGTCATTCCAGATTGTCTGACTGCCTGGCTAACATTTCTCTTCCAGGGTTTCATTATCATAATGACTGTTTTGAATGGTCTATGATTGGCCCAAACCAACCAAGGTTCTCGGCATATCTGACACTGTCCCAGCACCTTTTAGCTTCTTCT
The DNA here is from genome assembly GCF_004785775.1 of Grammomys surdaster. Lineage (NCBI taxonomy): Eukaryota > Metazoa > Chordata > Mammalia > Rodentia > Muridae > Grammomys > Grammomys surdaster. The sequence goes on along the minus strand of NW_021604564.1, from coordinate 15,241,105 downwards.
TGGGTGCCCTCAGAGATCTATAAGCAAGTTAGAAATTAGATACTTTTGACATTACCCGAAATTGCTCCAGTTTCAAAGATTCAAACTCAGACTCTATGATTATTTGACACCAAATCTTATTCTCTGCATATTGCTTTAATGTCACTCAGCTATTTGAAGATATATGATACAGAGTCCTATAGAATCTTCTGTTGAGTAGATAGTAAAGATACCAACCTGATCAAACTTATCCTTACATTCTTGGCCTTCCTGGCCAATAGCTTCAATTCACTCATTCTTTCTCCTGTCTTTGTTTTAATATCCTAACATTCCTACACACCATGCTGGCAGAAACACACACCCGAAAGAACCCAGCCACTCCGCTCTTAAGATATTCTCCTGAAGAAATGAACATAATTCAGAAGAAATCACCCAAGTGTGCATGTAGATACTGCAATAATCCATGGTTTCCACAGCAGCAAATGGGTCTTCATCACTCCCCAGGAATCTGTTCTACCTTTCTAGATCCTTTTATGGCCCTGCTTGATACTATTACAAACAAAAAATCATGTCTAACAATGTTGGCACCAAAAGTGGCTGGCTTCAAATGGATACAGATGAATTCACTGTTGCTTGGTGAAACTGACAAATGATATTCATTCTTGTTGGTGTAGAACATCTGGAATTATCCTTCTTTATTTATTCAGAAGTCAAGGGAAAGAGGAAAAGAGACAGGTTTAGGACCTCAGTTGGATTGAATGAAACTGTTTTGCCATGGAGCTAAACATTTTGGTATCATTAATCACACACACACACACACACACACACACACATATACATGTATATACATATATACATATACACATTACATATATGCAAATATTTAATACATACATGTATACATACACATATACAAACACACATATATATACACACACATTAATATATACACACATATATAATATGTATATATATGTACATTCACACACATATATGGGGGTATATTGCATATGTATAATTTTCAACATTTTTAAGAATAATACATACTATATATATATATATATATATATATATATATATATATATATATATATGGCATTAACAGCAAGAAATTTTAAAGTATTATGCATCCCAAAGTTGTGCATGCAGAAAAGTGTGCACATGTAACCTTCTTTAGGTTCTTGAGGACAGATTGTACCACAGATGATGGAGAGCGTGGTGAACCCTGCAGGTCTTGAAATAATTATTCCATGTCTTTTTCCTTGATTTTCTGTTTGTGATGAGTGTCTAGTCATGCTAACTTAGCACAGTGGTGAAGATTGAATGGGACAGTATATGTGAAACAGCTATAACAGTATCTAGTATCCATAGCACTTAAGAGATGTTGGCTGTCAGCCTCTGACTCTCCAACACTAAACTTTCCACAGTGCTCCTGGGTTTATAGCTTCTTTATGTTCATTTCTTCTCTGTCTCTCTCCTAATAAATTTATTTAACCTGTTCTTTCCAAAGACATCAATGGCCACAAAGCATCTCCTAAACTTTTTCACACTCTTGCTGACCTGTTGGGATCACTTGAAATTACTTACTATGCTGGAAATTTCTTCTGTACAAGTCTTGCTGAATGTACAGAAAGACTCCTAAAATTAGACATTTGGGTTTTATCTTCTCATTCTTTTCACAAGATTCAGAGCCGTGTTCTCAGTGTTCTTTTTTGGCAAGTGCTTATCTGGTATTTTTTTTGCCTTGTATCCTGAGTACACTCTCATGACATCACTGCCTCTGAAGTTTAAGATGAAAACTAAGCTAATATGAGAAAAGAAATGACTTAGAAATTGAGGCTGCTCCCCATCAGTCACTGAGTGGAGATCCATGTGGTTCAAGACAACAGGCAGGTCTGTGTCCCAGAGTGAGTCAATCATAATCACAGTGTCATGCTCCACCTCTGCCGGTATGTCACTAGTGTCCATGGTAAGAAGCTGCACTACTGTTAAGTTTGTCAACTAAAGCGAAGGAAAATGAACCCTGAAGTTTGGAGGTGGGAAGTGATCTTTAATCAAATACTCTGGAAACCACATAATCAAAACACATGCATGATGAAGGGGCTTTATCCAGACAACGATTACATTCTTAAAACTAGGCGTCAAAGTTTATCTATTCTCTTATTTGGCCACTTCTTCCTCCTAAGGTTGGCTATTAAAGCACTGAACTCCAGCAACCAAAAGTCCCCAGCTGACTGCCATAATTAATATGTAAAATCAAAATTAAATACCTCATTCTAACACAGAGTTTTTCCTTTTATCTTTATAAACCACCATTTTCCTATGGACCATGTCTGTCTCCTTTTTAGCCAGAAACAGTGCTTTGTCCCTTTAGGGCAAATATCTCTGACCCCTCTTCTTGCTTCTTTATCCTTATTTTTCATCTTCTAGATCTTATATTTTTCTTTTATTACCTGCCCTTTGTCCTTCTGTGTCAAATAAATCTCCACTGTGCTGAGAACATGGTGTTGGAGGGCCTTGTGTAGATGTGGGTCCATTGGAAAGGTGTAGCTGAATGAGCACACTGTTCCATCAAGATACCTGGGAGATACAGTGTTTATTTGCAAGTGTCATCATAAGAAGGAAAGGGTAGATTTAAATGGATAATCACCACTCTCAGCCACACAATCTTAAACCAAAGAGAGATTCTGACCATGCGTTTTCAGCTTCAGACTCATACATCTGACTCCTTGCAGGATGTTTCCACATGGATCTCCTGAAGTGAACATTTCTGGCCGTTTTACTGAAGCAGATCATGAAAGGACACGTGATGTTTGGAGAGAGTATAAGTAGGACCCAACAGACAGTGACAACTGGGGCCCTTGTGTTGCTAGCCATGCAATGCTTTGTTTGTCTTGCATCTTCGCTGATCTTCATTTCATTGAGAGAGGCACAGCAGAGAAATTCTGCTGACCTCCCAGCTGGTTGTGGTCACTCCTGCTGACTAGTGCTGCATCAGTAGTGGTCTGGTAGTTTCTGCTGAATCATGCCACCCCTGCTGAATCATGTTTGGTGACATTACTGATCTGGACTGCTGATATCAACAAAGATTGGAATTGCCCCCATAGAACTACTTCTAAACAGGTCCACACTCTGTCATTCTATTTACCATCTTCTTTCCCCTACCATTGCACAGTAGGCTGGAAGGGGGAGTCGAAGCATTTCAGAATCCTTATTAAAGTAGGGTTTGAAAACTCTAAGCCTACGATCTCCCTGTTACATTTAAACTTGCTTGTTTCAAGCAGAATTTATGTTCTCTGTTGGCGTACATTCATTACACATTATACTTGATTTCACAGGTCATTCTTTCTCATCTAAGTATATGATCCATGTTTCTCCTAGTACTCCCTCACCTGTAGTACCCCTCACCTTCCCTGACAGTTTTGCTCCTATTTTCATGTTATATTATTTTATGTATTTATATAAAACTCAGGATCCACAACTCAGAGAAAAGATATAAGATTTATCTTTCGGAATTTGTCTTGATTCTTTAATATGAGCCCTGGTTTCATTCAATTTCCTACAAATGAAGTCATTTAGTTCTTTCCAGCTACATAGTATTCCACAGTAGGCACTTATTATGTTTCTTTCTCCATTCTTCCATTGATGGACATCTAAGCTGACAATGTGAGTTAAGTGATTAAGAACAGTGTTGCAATAAGCATCAATGTGCATGTATCTGCGATATGTACACTTGGGTCATGTGGTAGGTTATTTTTGTGAAGCCCCCCCCCATACACACACATACTGATTGCCATAGTCTATGTCAACTAACATTCCCACTAGCAGTATACTTTTGCCTTTTCTCTGCAACTTCTTATACATTTGTGTTACTGTATATACTGTGATCCACATATACTATATACCCCCAAATAGATCTTGCCTTATAGTTTATTATACCAATAATATAAGCCATGGTATCTTACTCTTGATCCAATGCATTCACTCATGTATGTGGGATATATAATGCTGGTTTCTTTCTGCTGGCTTCTTGGACAATCTCAAATCTTCAGGCCTGTTATTTTGATGGATTTCATTATATCTTTGGATTATAATTATCTCAAGTAAACTTACAAACATTCCTTATTCTAAGAATCTCACTCCTTAGTTTTGATACCCAAAACAGTTATGGAAATCTACTTTGTATCACAAGTAAATGAAATTAGGCAAATAACTGAATGTTTAATCAAGCCATTTCACTCCTGAGCTCTCTCCATTGTTAAAGACCTCTCATATATGAAGTGAACATAAGAGCTCTGGCCTGCTGTCTCCCTCATGGAGGCCCTTGTGGTAAGAGTTATGAGAAAATGGTGAGCACAAACACTTTAATCTATCATCTGGTCCTATTCTTTATTCACTGTCAAACCTGTCTCAGTGTTCTATGACATAAGAAGTAGTATTCCCATAATAGTGTCACTGGTCACTGCTTCTTCTCAGTCCTTATTTCTATTACAGTAGACCCAACACCTTCTGGATAATAGCACCATCCACAGTTTTATTAGCATTTTCCATTATTATACATTTTCCTGAATGAGACTAAGATGATGAAGCTGGACATGAGGGTCTGTACCTATAACAAGAGCTATATGGAAGGCTGCAGAAGAAGCATCACTTGAGGTCATATGTTCCAGACCAGTCTGAGAAACATAGAAAGATCCTGCATTAGGAAATGTACTAAAATGTTGAATATGTTTGTCTTAGTTAGGTTTTCCATTGCTATAAAATGACACAATGTCTCCTGCAAGGCTTATAAAGGAAAGCATTTAATTCAGTCTGGCTTACAGTTTCAGAGATTTAGTCCATTATCATCATGGCAGGAAGCATGGTGGCATGCAGGCAGACATGGTGCTAGAGAAGGAGCTGAGAGTTCTTAATCTTGATCTGAAGGTAGCAAAAGGAGACTGTGAACCCTGATGGGCATTGCTTACACATATATAAGACCTCAAAGCCCACCTTCACAGTGAAAAATTTTCTCCAACAAAGCCACATCTACTCCAGTAAGGCCACACCTCCTAATAATGCCACTCCTTATGGGGCAAGCCTTCAAATACCTGAGTCCAGGGGGTCATACCTATTCAAACCAACACAATGTTTTAAAATAAGAAATGAAGTGGTGTAACCTAGAGCTGATACTAAAAACATATGAACACAAACAAAACAAAATAATTCAAACCTCATAATAGAGGCTATCTACATTAGCAACCACTTAGAAAGCTTACATTTGACCTTGATCCTTGTAGGTATCCCTCTGATTATGTGCTTTTCCACATCAGGAAGAATGTTGGAGATATCTGCTGATTCTCATAGATGTAAAAATGTTCAAATTAATGGCAAACTCTTCTAGGGATCTGATGGAGAAAATTCTCAATAGTTTTTGCTGGTTTCACATGAACAGGGTCGGGTTATAGACTCAAATACAAATATGTTCTATTTTTATTTTTGGTTTATTCACTGCATTATTATTCTTGTTACTTGCATAATCTTTGTTTACAAAGACAATTGACCTACAAGCTGTCTTTATAAGTCTTTTATTTTACATCCAAAGAAAACGTTTGGACAATATAATGTAATATCTAAAAGACCCGGTGCTCATGAAACTTTGGAAAGTTTTGTCTTGAAAATTTCTGCCTTGTTCTGTTATTTTTCTGAAGGAAGAATGTCTAGTCTACATCAGCACCACAAAGATATCTCATATCTTCCACTCAAAATGTGTGTGAAACTATAACATTGTTGATTAGTTACTCCCCAGTGAACCCTACCTTGTCCTGACAACCATCTTGCTTATCACCCTGAAGGTTTAACAACCGCAACCTTTAATTGTTGAGCAAACCTTTATGCAGTATGACTGCTCAGAAAACGTCTGCCTGCTGTAGTGCTCTAAAGTATCACAAGATTGCTTGTGGAAATGTTTTAGTTTAGGGTTGATGGTGTATCTGGTTCAATCAATCAATCAATCAATCAATCAGCAAATGTTTATGTAAGTTTTGAACTATCAGTACTGCTAGGTTGACACTCCCTTTTGCATTGGCCAATGTATTGTTCAGGAAAAGTCTAGGAAGCCCCTTGGCTGACCACCATGATTATACTCTACTGTGTCTGGCTCTTTCTAAACAGATACTAATTAGTCTACCCACAAGCACCTATATTGTACATATGCATACAAATCCCTTGGTCTACTGAATCAAAATATCAACAAATTTATTCTCCCCTTCCTTCCTTCTCTTTCTTTTTTCCTTCCTTCCTTCTTTCTTCCTTCCTTCCTTCCTTCCTTCCTTCCTTTCTTTCTTTCCTTCCTTCCTTCCTTCCTTCCTTCCTTCCTTCCTTCCTTCCTTCTTCCTTCCTTCTTTCCTCTCTTTCTTTCTTTCTTTCTTTCTTTCTTTCTTTCTTTCTTTCTTTCTTTCTCTCTCTCTCTCTTTCTTTCTTTCTTTCTTTCTTTTTTCTTTCTTTTCTTCTTTCTTTCTCTTTCCTTCTCTTTGGTTTTTGAAAACAAGGTCTATCTTGCAACCCAGTCCAGCCTGAAACTCATGACAAGCCTTCCTTGACTGGTTATACAGCCAAGCACCACCACGCTCAGTACTCCTCGTCATCTTGCACACTCTTCTGCTCTTTCAATACCATATTGTTATATTAATACCTAGCATTTGTATAAAATTATGTAGCTAATAATGTATTTTTATTCTTAATCTTACTAAAGACACTAATAGTTTTTCCCATTTTATAGCCGAAATACTTCCTTCAGACTCATTATAATTCTCTGCCCCATTATAATGAGGTTCAGAATGTTAATGTATAGATTGCCTGATTACACGGTGCTCTAGGTTTGGTCTTAGCATTGTATAAAACTAGGCATGATGGTATAAGTCTGCAGTCCCAACTCTTGGAAGGTAGGAGGAGGAGTGTTAGAAGTTCAAGATCATCCTATTCCATCTAACAATTTCAAGCACAGACTGAACTACATGAGAATCTGTCTGAAAGAACAAAGAGAAAGAATGAAAGGAAGGAAGGGGTAGGAAAAGAGTGAGGAAGGGAAAGAGAAAGGAAGGAAGGAAGGAAGAAAGGAAAGAAGGAAGAGAGGCATGGAAATTATGTTTAGGAAATAGGATTGATAGTAAGGAAAATAGTTTTTACTTTAAAATTTAATATTTTAAAATTAAAATATTCATCTCATTCTAAAGCAGAACTTTGGGCCTGGTGCATTTCTGGGCCCTTTGCATGTATTTCTGGATATAAAATTTGGAGTTTTCAGTTCTTATGTCACAAGAGTCCTCTTGGTAGAAGTGTATGTGCACCTGATTCAGGCAATGATTTTCAGAGCATGTGTGCTTTGCTGTATTCACAAACAATGCCCACACTTTGTTTTGTTTTGTTTTAATTGCAGCACACGTATGAGCCTGTCATTACACCAGATTCATAACTGACCTTCATGTCACTAAAATCAAAGATATGTTCCCTCTCCCAAAGGCTCAGGGCCATTGCAGGACAGAGTTACAGAGAGTATTAAGAGCCTGAGGCTGTAGATGGCTACAAGAAAACATTTTCTGGACCCAGCAGTGTAACTTCATGTATAAACTCATGGTGGTTGCTACAGCACACACAGATCTGTGCAAGTCCAAGACAGAACTAATCTTAGTGTTGAGTGGGAAGGAGCACACAATCCCATCCCCCGCCATGGAGCTATTGGAAATTGTTAGCTGCTGGCAGATGGAGACAGAGTTCTCTCTGAGAGTATAGCCCCTAGTATATCAACCACACTGAAGTTTACAGCCATATATCCAAAAATATTTGAGCATCACAAATTAGTCTTAACGAAATAAAAGCACAAAGTTTAAAGGGTAGGGAAGGGGGTAAATCTAGAAAGAGGTGGTGGTAGGGTGAATAAGATCAAAGGACATTGTATGAAACTGTTGAACAGCTAAGGCAACTAAGGAAATATTTACTTTTTACAAGTGTCTTAGGAAAGCACTCTATGACTAAGCTGTACCCTGTACCTGCTGGAAGTTTCAAAAATACTACTTGAATAAACCTTTTTTTTTAAAGTTCTCTTTGTCTTTGAGTTCTCAGGAAGCAGAACAATATAATGGTTAAACAAAGCATGGAAGTAGAATTGGATTATGAGGTACTATGGTTTGGGGCCTGAGTATCCTCTAAGACTCATATGTCAGAGCTGTGATTCCAGAGAGGCAGTGTTAGAAGGTGGGGTCTCATGGGTTGTTTTAAGTCTTGGGGCATGGTATTGGAAGGACTCATATGATCCTGATCTTTTCCTCTCTCCCTCACTTTCAGTATAACAGCCACAATGTAAGCCACTTTGCCTCATCAGGCTCACGTGCCTAACTGTAGGCCCAAGAGCAACAGGCCTCACTGATCATGGGCTAAAGCCTCCCTACATGAGTCAAAACAAACAGATTCCCTGGTTAAATCTCTTATCTCAGGTATCTGTAACATCAATGGAAAGCTCACTCTCCTGATTCACTACATCTTTGACCTCAAGCAAGGTGCAACATCCTGTTTCATCCATAAGATAAGGATGACAGTAGCGGAGGACAAGATATGGCTCACCAATTAAAGTACTTGTGCTGTAAGCAGCAGGCCGGATGACCAGAGTTTATATCCCAAGAACCCACACTGGTGTCAGTGGGTGTACTAGCCTGCCTGTGCTTCTAACATTCATGAAACAGAGATGGGAAATTCATTAAGCAAGCTGTCCCATCAAGCCCTGGGTTTAAATGAGGAGCCCTGCCTGGGCACATATGAGAGAGGGTGCTTGAGTAAGACTCTTGACACAATCTCCAGCTTCCACATGCCCACATATGTATGTACGTATCCTCCCACATCTGTATATCCATACACACATGCAAATATTCACAAAAAGAAAAATAATAGTATCTGCATCATAGAATAATCTGGACTGTTGGATAAGTTAGTGGAAGCAAAGATGTGAGGAAATATCTAACATATTAGATCTACAGTTGTTAGAGGTTACTAGTCTGCATCCTGGCTGTCTAGAAAACTACTAATTATTTTCTCCTTTAATCAAATCTTTTCATTAGTATTTGTGGCTTCTGCTGAACTTAAACATCAACTCCATTTACATCTCCCCATCACAGGTCCTTCCTTTGAAAGTCATCAAGTACAACTTCCTTTTTCACGTGTCCACTTTGATGGGTCACATACCTGTTAAACTCAACTTTCCCTTCCCAACTGGTCACCTCTGCATCCTTGCTGAGGAAGCACACAGCATTGAAACTCGAATGCAGACAATAAGCTTCTGTGATGTTAGTTCTGATGTTCAAGCCCCAAGTCGTCAACATATTGGCTCCCTTTTTACCCACATTCTTCAGACCTTGTGAACGTCCATTACTTGCCATTTGGACTGTTGTAAATTTCAACTGACATGCTTCTAGGCACCCTGACCTCTCTAATTCCATTGTCTATGCACCCGAGAGAACAATCTTCTCAAACATGAGAAGGTCTCTAAATACATAGAGAATCTTGATGCCTTCTTTACTCTCTCGTAGTCAAGATGAACTAACTCCTTGGCCGAGCTTGTAAGACATGTTTCAGTTTTAATTTACCTTGTGCTCTCTGTTGCTTTCTTACTGAAGGCATTGGCCATTGTTTTTTTTTTTTTTTTTTTTCCTACGAATTCTATCTTTTATTTATTTTTTTTGTTTTTAGGTTTTTTTTTTAATTTCTTTTTTTTTTTTTGAACATGAAATGCTTTTTTATAGCATGTTTTACAAGGGGAGAGGGTAAGAGGGTCCAGGTGGTGGAAAAGTACAAAATCTTCTTGACCTGTGCCTTGAAACATGTCATGGTCTATATGGTACACTGCCTTGAATTATGATCTACCTGCAGTTCTTCAGAAGATATGGTACACTGCTTGAGTTATGGTCTCCCTGCTATTCTTAAGAAGACATGGTACTCTGCTTTGAGTCTATCTGCAGTTGCTAAGCAGGATCTTGCAGCTGCCAAGCTTCAGAGGACATTGTGCAGGTGGGGAAAGGTAGGGGGTAAGGGTAAGGGCGAGGGTCCTGGCTTCTGGCATCTCCCCCTTCTCTGTTTAGTTAGAGAAGGCTTCTTATGTTCAATCCCAACTATGTGAGTTTTGAATTTGGATGTCTAATTATGGGAGGTCTTAGACAAGTTCACAACCCCAAAACACTGATGTGAGACAAGTCACATCGATGGTCGAAGGCTTTAGGCTGTCGACGATGGGCAACGTCAAGGGACTCTGATGTGGGTGAAAGGAGGGTGAGAGCCCTGTCTTAGGCCATGTAGGCTGCACCCACTCCCAGCACCACGCACTCCTTTTCGGCTGCATTGGGTGGGCCCCTGGGAAGTGGACCTACAATAATCCCGTCATTGGGCTAACTCACAGCCATCCTAGTCTCTTGTAAATGTTCAAGTTACCAACCATTTGTCAGTTTGGGGTGTAATATTGTCATAAAGGAAGGCTCCCCAATGTTAGCGGCCATATCAAGGGTGGCCTTGGTTTAGGAAAAAGCCAATTTTTGTTGTGGTGATCAAGAGGCCAAGCTCTCAAGCGAGAGAAATGAGGGCAAAGCCAGGCATACCAGGAACCCTTCTGGAGGGCGTGGAAGTCTAGGGGTTGACCGTAGGGGGAGGCAGGGGAGCTGACAGCTGTGTCAGTCTCCTGCGGAGTCACTTCTGGATCCTCTGCAATTTTCAGCTGATGGTAATGAACTTCAACTGCCTTCTTGATGGCAGCATCAACCTGGTTCCGTGGACGACAGGTCACGGGCGATGATCTCTGTCTTGCTCAATCTTGATGTCGTGCGCACATCCTCTCAATGAGGGTCCGTCCGGATGGGTCCGTGCCTCGAGCCCCACCCACGGCTGGGTGCCACTTGGCCCGACCGGCGGGTCCTGGTTATTCGTGGGGGCGAGGAGGACTGCAACCTGCTATTCTTCAGAAGATATGGTACACTGCTTGAGTTATGGTCTCCCTGCTATTCTTCAGATGATATGGTACACTGCTTTGAGTCTATCTGCAGTTGCCAAGCAGGATCTTGCAGTTGCCCAGCTTCAGGGGACCTTGTGCAGGTGGGAAAAGGTAGGGGGTGAGGGTAAGGGCGAGGCTCCTGGCTTCTGGTCCATCTGGGTTAGAACTTCTAATAGCAGGCATCACGGGTGATTCAATTTTACCTGGAAAGAAAAAAGAAGGGGATTCTCAGGGAGATTTCTCTTCCCTGGATGTAAATTGTTATTCATCGTATTTATGATTGGGCCTGGCTTTGTGAGGGTATCTATTTTTTCCATTAATATTTGTGGTAGCCGGTTAGCTGTGCCTTCTGTGGTATTGGGCAGCATTGGCCATTGTTTTATCTTATGAAAACTGTTCACTCTTCCCATCACATGCTGGACCTCCTAATTGTCTCACTGATTCCTGTTCTTTGTGGCTTCTTGACTCTTGCATCACATTCTCAGGAAACTGTAGTCTGATTTTCATAGCCAGGCATGTCCTTATATCCCTCTTGTTTGTGATAATTAACATGATTATGTTTTTATATTTTGTTATGGCATGCTTAGATTTTGTTTGTATTATAATAAACTACAACTACTGTGAGCCAGTGCCTTCAGGAGACAGCCCTGCAACTGAGTGGTCAGGAATTCACATATAAATACTATAGCCTTTGGAAATTAACTCCCCCTAATCCTCTGAAACCAGCTCTGTGGCTGTAGAATGCCAGGAACATCATGCACCTCATCCTGTAGAAGAGTTATCTATGTAATGTGCACAAGCTAATTACAATAGGGTTTCTCATAACTGTGATTAAACCACAGCATGCTTGCCTAGACAGAACCACTGAAATTGAAGTCAAATGAATTAGAGTTGTTAGACTATACCTTATTTGACTGACTTAACTGCGGGAAAAGAGCACCTCAGCACATTATCACTCCGTTAGAATTCCTTAGACGGCAGCACTTGGGTCCTCTCTACTCACAAACAACATAGTAAGACACAAACATGACAGAGTGACTTTTATTAACTGTTCAGTATTTATATTCTAATATAGAGTCTGCATTTGAAAGCTTTCTTCCCTAAAGAAATGACTGTTTCAAATTACGATGACTAAACACAGACTACAGATACTCCCAAAAACCACAGCAAGGGAACAAGCTGGGAACTGCATTATTTTATCTTCAGAATGGCCAGAAATATTTCAGTCTTCACTCTTTTGATGACTTCATAAAGAAATAACTGTGTGGTTGACTTTACAAAAGACAGAGGAAATTAGAAAAAAAGAGAGAGAGAAAGGGAGAGAGAGACAGGGAGAGAGAGAGGGAGAGAGAGACAGAGAGAGAGAGAAGAGAAGAGAAGAGAAGAGAAGAGAAGAGAAGAGAAGAGAAG
>NW_021604564.1:15212213-15228701 GCF_004785775.1 Grammomys surdaster | reverse complement strand
AGAGAAGAGAAGAGAAGAGAAGAGAAGAGAAGAGAAGAGAAGAGAAGAGAAGAGAAGAGAAGAGAAGAGAAGAGGAGAGAAGAGAAAGATAAAATCCCAGCCTCTACTTTTGAATTTTGTGACTCCATCACAATCCTTAAAGAAGAAAAGAAGTTGTTTTCTGGCTTTGATTTTCAAATGTCGAAACAATAATTTTTTTATGTTACAACATGATGACTGTCTGGAAAATATTTTTTCTATTAATATTTTAGGATTTTTAGGTCTTTGGACAGTTCATTTGAATGGCCACAAGAGAGCAGTAAGAAATTAAAGCTCAGTCAGGGACTCACAGTCACACTGATGTGGGCCCTTCACTATGAGGAAAATCTGAAGGTCAGATGGCTTAACCATGCTCATGGACTCAGAGAGGCAGTTCTTCTTTCTCTTAACAGCTATTTAGCCAAGGTTAATGCCAACACCTTCAAAAACTTAACAGGAGAGAACCTTGAATTAGAACTTCCAGGAAAACCCAAGTTCATATGTGAAAATGGAAAAATATTCTCACCTAGAGCTCAGGGGTGTCTTGAGAAGTTACTGCCCTGTCCGTGTGGAATACACAAGACACAAAGGTACGTGGCACATCACACAGTCCCACAGGGCAGGCCTGGGGATCCTTTAGAGCATGACCGGTATTTAACAATGTTTGCAATCAGGAATGCTTTAAAGTTCTAATTCTAACCTTTCCTCTTGTAGTTTATTGTATAGAGTAGTATTTTGAGGAGACCATGCCATTTCTTAAACTTCTTCCCTTATTCTCTGTATTCTCTACCCTCTTTGCTCACACTAACCTTGTCATGTTTGATTTAATATGTTGAATATCATGAATTTTAAAAGTGAATTCTAAGAAGAAAACATGAACTCACAAATGACTAGCAACAGAATTAGTATATGAGATGTTGCTATGAATCAGTTCAAGAAAAGCTTAACAACCAGTAAAATAAAATTACTCCAAGCTCACAAAATTAGAATCACAGTCAACAGGCATGTGAAAGTTATTTGTGATTAGTAAACGGCAAAACAGCAATTAAGACGGCAAGTCTTGTGTTAGTAGATAAGCCCAGGCTGGGAACAGAATGATGCTTTGTACTAACAGAAAGATGTCACACAGCATGTGGGGACAGACAAGGAAGCAGCTTTCCAAAGCAGCTAAAAAATAATGTAGAGCAGCAAGCTTTAAAATGTGCATTTCCTTTAACGGAGTCAATTCCTCCCTGGGAATTAACGCTGTGGAAACAAACTATTGAACGCAATGTAGGGGATTTAATAGTCAAAGAGAATTGGGGGAAAAAATGAAAACTATGTTTCAAAGAAAACAAACCTGTAAAAGTAAAGCTATTGGGGAGCAGCAAGACTTTGACAAAAGACACTGGAAATCTTATACTCGTACATGTGCTGGCCCTGCAAACACAGGGTGAATTTTAATTCATAGTAAGTGTGAAACACCATAAGTGATTCAACACGGGAAGAAACTGTGCTTGGCTACATAGAAAGCTAGCTGTATGTTATTTTCAAAGTAGAGATTACCCCTGGCGATGAGTCTTAAAAATGATTTGTTTATGTTTTCTTCCACCTTTTTGTTTCCCTGATTGATTTAGTTTTAAAACAATTAGTGTTTTACTTTCAAATTCAATAAAAATACACCCCATTTCTATGTTCTAGAAAATTCTCAGAGAATATTAAAAGTTAGTTTGATAAATCCAAAAAAAGTTTAAAATATGATGTCCACTTAAAGTGACAGAGAGTAAATATATTATTAATTAAAATCAGCATATGTAATTTACAATATCTTAACAGTATGAAAGAAAATTATGCATTGATAATTTTTCAGGGAAGTTATAGATGATATTCAGTCAACCTACACATATAGGTTATTTTTAAAATCTGTTCAACAGGTTTTCATACTTTAACTGTAAAAATCCTTTACTTCGCAAAAGAAATAAGCTCTTCCTTAACATTATATTTACGAACAACCCAGCAACCTGGCATTTAGGCAATTTCATTTTTCTCTACATGTTTTAAGCAACTGTATGCTCATTGATTTTCAGTCATATATTGATCCTGTAACTACGAAAACATACTACATTTCAAAAGGACCTTTATTTAATGTGACCTCTGCTTGGCTGAGAATAGCTTCCTTAATGATGAGTCAGAATTTAGAGAAGGGATAATTGTTTCATATTTGGAAAGTAATATGCTTCTCAACATAACGCATGAGCAATTATTACTTTTGACCAAGTTTGAATTACTTCTATATTTTTTAAATCACGAATTATCACATATTTCCTATGAAGCCACTAATATATTAGATTCAAACAAACACTGCAAAATACATATTACCTCTAATTTGTGTTATTGTAATCATAGTAAGTACAACCCGTTGTCTATCATGACTTGCATGAAGCTGGAAAGAATCCAACAAGTGACCTCTCTAGTTCCTTAAGGAATTGTTTGTTTCCTTGGAAGAGATGATCTCCCCTAATTAATCATATGTGGTGGTCCATTTCCTTCTATTAAAGAACCCTCCTAGACAGGAAAAAAATTCTATGATTTTCTTCCTGGTTATAATTTGAGCGATGAGAAGCAGATAGCGGTGATGCGTACAAGATAGTGTGGACCAAACACCAGCTCCCAGGCTTCTCCTCTGCTTCCCACAGAGGAAATGAAAAAGTTCTTGTACATGTTTCTGTGTTCTCTGCTTTATAATCTACGGATTAGAACTGATATTCTCACTGACTTCCTTAGTTACTCTCTTTACCCAAGAATTTTATCTTTATCAAGAAGAAGAAAGTGTCATGGAGACTTAAGACCAGACACGGAAACAACACCACTGTTTTATCCATCATAACTTTATGTTATGATGTGGTCTTTAGCTGCCAATTAAATCTTATTTGGTAGCCGTGGCATTCAAATGTTCTTACTGTGGAGCTCTTAGAATGCCTTGGAGATAGGACAGAGAGTGGCAGCGTTGTCAGCTCAAGCAACTCACTTGGCACCATCAGTCTTCTTTCTAGCAGATACATTGCCTTGTTTCCTGAAATGGTCGTTGTTTTCTTTGATAGAAAGCTTTTTGGAATTTCTCAGGCTCTCCTGATTATTACCGTGCTCTCTGCCCATTTGTTCTTTTTCTGTTTCCTGCAGTTCACTACTTCTGTTCCTCATACGTCTTTGTACTTTCACACACATGATGAAAAATCAGAGATAAATTTGACCTCCCAGAAACTTCAAAAGGAAGGTCTGGAAAGGGCTGAAGAGGTAACGATCTTAGTTTGCAATCATGAGAACCTGAGTCTGAGCTCCAGAACCTACCTCAGAAGAAAAAGCAAAGCCAGTGTAAGATAACCTTTAACCCACCTAAAGGAATGAAGAGACAGGTAGCGTAAGGGGCAGCCAGTCTCTCTTCCTTGTCAAGCTTCAGTCACATAATAGACCTATTTTCCTAAAAATGTAGTTTACATCTTCCTGAGGAAAGACACCAGAGATTTCCCTGCTGTCTCTATGTGAACCTACGCATGTATATATATATTCACACATATAGACATATATACACACCCAGAGGAGCTATTGGAAGCAGGGGACTGGGTATGCTAAGAAAACAATGGGTCACAATTTCTTTGGTGCTACATAATCTTGTACAGAAATACAAAAAAATATATAAAAATAAGCTGCTGAAGAAACTAGGCAAGGCCCAGAATCATAAACACTGTGAAGAACAAAAATGAAGCAAGATGATAGAAAATTCTAAAGAATTTCTTTAAGTACAGTGATCTGGGAAGGGTTTTCTTAGGAGATGACACAAAGGACCAGGTAGGACTCAAAAGCAGAGTAAGAAGTAGCTCATGTGATGTGGCAAAGAACTATTTCAGAAAGAGGTAACATCCAGCTCAGAATGTTTCAGACTGGTCCAAAAAGAGGCCATTTTGCATAGAATGCTGTATGAACCAGAAATGATGGTAATCAGTATGGTGCAGCCAAATCATGTCAGGCTCTTCACATCACAGGAAGGAGCTGATCAGGGTGTAAGGAAAAGCATCTGATGATAAATTATCAGGAGGGGATGCTGGCACTGGACAGAGGAGATAGGAAACTGCTTCCTGAGTCTGCTGAGGAAAGATGGTTTAGAGATCACATTTATCCCACGGTACTAGGCAGGATGGAGATTTTCTGTGGTGTGCTGACTTCTGTTGTAGGCATCATATTGTCTTTCAAAGTAAACTTGCAGGTGACAAATTTAAAGTCTGAACCAGATAAGTCACAGCCCTGCATTAGAAAAGCACTTTCTTCGGTTCTACAAGCCCTGACTTTCTCCAGCTTAAGAACACCATACTTGAGGTAATGGTCCCTTCCCTTCACCTCAACTCACAGGACTCTGGATCTCCCCAGCCAGTCCAGGTAAAGGAGAGGCGGGTAATGCTGTTTGTGCTCACTGGAAAAGAGAAGTAGATGTGCTTATAGAGCACAGATATTATGCCTGGATTTCAGTAATACTGTAATCAGAACCACATTGCTTTGTAACAGGAAATCTGGGTTTCTAAGAACTGTGAGGTGGAGATATACCAACTGACCTGATCGTACAAAGAAAATGTCAAACTTCAGTAACAGATTTTTGTGCTCTTGTCTGCTTGAAGAGTAGAAGTTAGGGCTCCTGCCCAGCACAGATCACAAAGCACACAATTACAATGGCTCCATGTTTTAGCAAAGAGTTTTCCTTCAACGTGCCAGATATTGTTAAAAACACAAAGATCCCTGTTCATAAACACCAGGCTTTACTCAGATCCAAACGCACATGTTTATTTGTGTGGTCAATGGCCTGCATACTTTAAGAACCATGTAAATAATAAAGTTAAGTATGAGTGAAATTGATGGGCCAATAATCAGACACATTTGTAGGCCAATGCATCGGAACATGTGTTATTGATGAGAAACGATGAACAGTGTGCTTGTAAAAGGATTCATGAAGCCTACTCGACATCTCTCCTTAGCTGTGGGAATACAATTAGATAACTTTCTTAAGGTGGCTACAATTGTTTCTTAGCAATGCTTCTCAGTAAAGGCAAGACAGCAGTTAAACTGAGTAAGACCCAGAGTGGGAAATACTTCTAACACTAAATGTTATCAATAACATTCAAATAATCCTTTAAGTCCTACCAAGGGGCAAAAGTTGGTAGGTGAAAATTCAGCTGTCAGTGTTTCCCCCTTTGAGCCTTATAGAAAAGGAACTAGACTGGACCAGTAAGAAGGACAAGGGAAAGGAAAAATATCAACATCACTGTCATTGAGTCCATGATAAGCAGGCTCTGCAGTACACATAGCCTTCCCTTAAATGTTCCAGAACATTCTCTTGACCAACAGGATGCCCCTTTCACTTCAATGTGAAGATTTAATGCTGATTCAGTATCTCCTTGCTTTCTGGTCAATAGTAACCTAAAACCCCAAATAAGAACACTGTTCATGGCAGAGAGCTGAGCTCCAGCTTAAGATGTTGCCAATTGTCAAGGAGTGTTTTTAAACTGCTAAACAAAATCAACATTCTTCATGTTTTCTGTGTTTTTGGCAAAAGAAAGTTAAGACATGCCCAAGACAGGGTCTGTTTTGTTGCTTATTTCTGACTTTTGAAATCATTAGGATATAATTTTATATATTTATATTTTCTAGAATTAAGTCAAAGATGGGTTAAAGTTGACATATAAACAACTTAAAACCATTTTCTGATCGTGACAAATCACAGCAGGGCATTTAATGGATATAGCATCCACATGGGATGGCAAAGTTTCTGTCTCTGTACCCAGCTGATCACAGCACCCCCTGCCTCAGAGCCTTGAATGAGACCTCAAGGGAGAGTGCAGCACTAGAGTGTGACAATAAGCTGAAGGGAAGAAACTTAAAAGAATGTCTTCCTCATGTCACAGTTTCTCAGTAACTGAAGAGTGGACAAAAATGTCATCAGAAACA
Source organism: Grammomys surdaster (assembly GCF_004785775.1). Classification (NCBI taxonomy): domain Eukaryota; kingdom Metazoa; phylum Chordata; class Mammalia; order Rodentia; family Muridae; genus Grammomys; species Grammomys surdaster. The sequence continues at coordinate 15,222,713 of NW_021604564.1, read as the reverse complement.
TTACACATATTACTGAGATTCCTTATATTTGTCAAGGACAAGGAACTGTGGAAGGGGTCCATGGAGCTTTAAAACAATATCTTCATAAAAAAAAGGATAGGTATATTCCTGTACACCCAAAATTTATTTAAATCATGTTGTTTTAATTTTAAATTTCTTAAAAAACATTTAGACACCAAGGAACTTTCTGCTGAGTGTCTATGGCACTCTACAACTAGGCATATGTATGCATAGGTGAAAGGGAAGGATCCACTTACTGGCATACGGCATGATCCCGATCAGGTATTTAATATGAGAAAGAGGGCATGTTTGTGTTTTTTGTGCAGAATGCTAAAGGAGCATGGTGACTGCCAGAGCAACAAGAGAGACATGCTGATGCTGGGACAAAAGATGATGCTGATCTGAGAGCTTGCTGAGTGCCAAGACAATGGTGACTGGGAAGCTATATTGGACATACATTCCCAAACCACCTTTGTTTACCTATACCCATGATAGGACAAGCTGCTTTGACTCAAGTTTTAGACCTTGTGGAACAGAGAATCAAAAAGCGAAGTTACAGTGATTCTTGTACTTTTCTTAAATGTGACCATTTATTTGGACTCAATCATGGACTGGTCTAGAAATCAATCCAATATTGGAAATAACAGTCTTCATTTGGAAGGCTGATTCTGGACATTTTCAGAGACACATTTGGAAGTTAGTTGCAGTTCTCCATGATGTTATGTTAGCAAGAGATAAAGTTGAGTCAGGATCTGGACTTCAAATAAGTGTTAGTACATGTATTAAGGCTCTTTTAATTATCAAGCTAAAAATACTTTTGTTTCTTCTACAGCATTTAATGTAAGTTGCATTGATTGTACACTTGCTACTTCTGTTAGTGTGTTGAAACCTGGCATGTAAGTTACAGATGTCTATCAACCAGCTTTTGTTTTATTGCCTTGAGTATCACAGAACCTTGGTCTTCTGAAAAAGAGCTTCCAAGTACTGCAAGAAGTGAGTCGGGCTTTAAGCAGAAGCAAGAGGGTAGTAGATTTGATTATTGCTGGTATAACAGATTTAATTATATTAATTGCAAGCACCACAGCTTCTGCAATTGCTTTGACACAAGAAGTTAAGACAGCTACTTTTGTTAATCATTTAGCAAAAAATGTTACTAATGTGTTGAATATACAAGAGGATTTAGATAGCCATTTGGAACAATGGATTGATACTCTTTATCCTATTCGAATTATTGGAAGGAGGATCAGAGTTTAAGAATAAGGAGCCATCTCAAGTGTCATGCCAAACACCATTGGATTCATGTTCTAAAATTTACAGTGGTAGTCATTATAATTAGAAAACTGTTTAAAGACACTTGCAGTGTATTTGGCATAATTCTGACACCTCTCTGGATGTTTTAACTTTGCATTGTAAGATTATGAATTTAAAGAATGCTGCTCTACTGAGTGTTGATGCAGCAGATACTGCTGATAAAATTACCCATGGCTTGAGGTCAGCATTTCTATTATGATTAAGCTTTAAGAATGGCATATATAGCTTGATCATGCTAGCCCTTTAGTCCTAGGAATACTTTTTTCCTATTCATCATATTAAAGTTTGTCTTTAACAACATCAACATGTTGGCAGACAAAGTACATGGCTTGAAACTGAAAACAGACCCCAAAACAGTTATTAAATTAACAGGCTGGCAAGCCAAGGATGGGTAGATTCTGCACAAAGCCTTACCATCCTAAGACAGAAGTCATAGCTTTTGATAATACATATTCCATGATGGGTAAAAAAGGCATTCTTGTCAGAATGACCTAAGACAGACTCAGTCTAGTTTATGAAATAAAAAAGGGGGAAATGTGGAGAGCTTTGGGGGCTGCTTGGCAGGAATTTCACATTGGCCAAGGACAAGGAAATGGGCTTCAGGCAGGAATCTGACATTAGGCTAGAACATAGAAGTCATTTCTGGCAGGAATCTAAATATTAGGTTAGAGCTTAAGATATGAAAATTACTTTGGGCTAGGACAAGGAAATAGACTCAGATATTTTGGTTGTCCTGATAAGCCCTTAGAAACAATGATCATGAGAGTGTTCACAGAATTTTGCCTTGCTTCTTGTTTGATTATTTGTGTTTCTTGTCTTGCTTGTTCCTTGACTATTTGCATCTATTGTATTGCTAATTCCTCAACCTAGAACTGACCTTAATACTTGCATGTAATTAAAATGATATAAAAGCAAAAAGGAGGAGGGAAGATGAAATGGGGGTTTCTAGGGAGGAGAAATGGGGAAACAGGATGGCATTTGAAATGTAAATAAATAAAATATCCAATAAAGAAAAGCATGTCCTCTGCAGACAGGACTGGGAAGAATGGGGTATCAGAATAGAATCCTAACATTCTCAATGGCATCAAGATCAGACTACATTCCTACAGCTCACCATGGACTAAGTCCAGCATATGGTGGCTTTTAGCGATGAACTGCAACTTGCTGCCATAGGCACAGTTTGGTATGGATTAAAATGATGACTTTAAGGAAGACTTGATTTGAATCAACACAGAGATACTTTGGGGATAATAAAGTAATACCAAATTAAAAAACAAAGACAAACAACAAACCAAACTGAAAACAAAATTTTTGATAATTATAAGAAAAGGGAAGAAAATTACAATTATAGAAGATATGCTTTAAAAGTTCTCAGTTGAATACTATTAATTTGCAATTTATATTTACTCATAGATCCAAGTTAGAATAAGGTAATTTTGAGAATTAACTCTCAAGATGAGTTAAGAAAGATATCCAGTATTCATGTATGAAATTCTCAAAGGAAATAAAATTTTAAATTAAAAATGAGAAGATCCCTGAAGTATGTGAGAGAGTTCCAGTCAGAGATCTCTACTGTTGTGAACAACCTCAATTCAGTTTCCAGCGTGCACTCTGGCAGCTCAGTCTATAATTCCAACTTCAGGCAATTTGATTCCAACTTCAAGTGATATGATGCTCCCTTCTGGCCTCTCAGGCATCTATACTCACAGGCATACACTGTTTCTGCCTTCATGTTTGAATATACAGATTAATTTGTAAATTTGGAATACTTCACTGAGCTTTATGAAACAGGAAGCTAATTTTTCTTAAAGTTTAAAAATGAATAGCAACTTTTCTAATTAATTGCCGGATTAATTTAGTGTGGCTCAAAACTAATTTAATTTATATCACCTTAAAAGTTTAGTATAAAGTTACTTTTAACAATATATTACTTAATATAAGATATTGTTAAATTATTTTTTAATTTAGTCTAGTGTTATTAATTTTTTTTGAAAAAAAGAAAAGTAATTTAGATTTTTTTAAATGTCTAAATCCAGTGTTCCTGTAAGTAGTATCTTGATGTATTTTATTCTGGCCATGGTTAGGGGCTATTCTTGCCACAAAAGCCACCAGTCATTTAGTCAAATGAAATGCATACTCTCATCAGTTATTTTCTTTCCAAGCGACCTGAGGACAACTTCTTCCATGCAAGTGTTTTTCTTGTAGGCTTTTATTACTTCTGTTTTTAGTTCCATACTTCTAGCATAGACAATTTGAGCAACAGGCAACTCATATCTGCTCATTGTTCAGTTGATGATGCTGGACTGCCTGGCTGGACACTAATGAGATTCATGTTTTTTCCCCTAAATGTTTGACAACTCTTTATCTGATCCTACATCTAGATAAATGCATTTGTGAAATTAAGATTGAGGAAGGGTGATAGCCTGTTTTTTGTTGTACTTTTCTCATGGATTAGGAAATCTCTGCCAAAAATTCCTGATGTATTTAAAATCACAGGATAACCACCTCAAATATTTGTCATTTCTTTCAGCTATTTTGAAACCCATACATTTGTGCAACAAACGTGTCAATTAACAAAAACTTTGAAAGCACTTGGTATGTTCTCTTCGATTCCACCGCTAGGACACTTTTTCTTACTACCAAGCAACATGCATGTCTGCAACACTAGAAAGTGCCTTTATATTTGTGATAGTATATACTTTAAGTCTTCTCAATTTTCTTTCTCAAACAAATATATGTTTACAAATACGGCACTGTCGTTGTGCACAATGCTCAGAACTGACATGCAACAATAAAATTTCTGTGATAAAAACTCTTTTTTTGAAAAGCCATTTTTCTCAGCAGCTGCTTCAGACTTCAGTGTGGGAATGCTATTTCCAAGCACATCCATGAATTATGTAGAACTCCCTAGTTGAGGACCTGTTTGCCCCTGCTGTTTGAAACACTGCATTTAAACCATTGTCCTTAGGAAGAAAAGGCACCTTATGTCCCACGTATCTGCATAAATAGACCTTTCTATAAATGCCTTAACATTTCATAATTGTTCATTAAAGATGGAGTTGTGCAAGGAAGATTCGTAGTTGATTAGGGTTTTGTTGTTTTGAGGTGTGTGTGTGTTTCAGCATAGAAAATTAGATAAGAAACCAGAACCTTACACAAACAAGGATAACACTCTACCACAGAACAACAGCATCCCCAGCCTCCATTAGGGATTTATTAAAATAAACCACTGTAAAACAGACAAACTAAAAAATAATTTTTGTCTTATGGGAATTATATCTAGAATCAAAATAAAAATCTTCAGATTGTGTCTAAGCAAGAATCATGAGGGGGTAGATCAGCTCTCCAAACTGCCTGTCAGCTTTACTTTTCAAACAGACAAGTTATTACAGTACCAAAACATCTAATCATTGTTCACAAAACTCATCCTTACTAAATTTATAGAAAGATATTCTTTATTCAGAGGAGACAGGAGTAATTTAAAAAAAATGTCAGTAACCATCCAAAGCAAGACAAATCTTTTAATCAACCATCAACTATTTCCAGTAAGATTGCTTCCACACAATCTCCACTATAGACATGGTCATTCAGGACCAGGGAAGGCAGCATCACGGGGTGGAGCAGCACTCAGGAAGGGTGACAGGCTCCAGCTTGCTCTGTTCTCTCTCTTTATGATCTCCTTTCCTGCTCTTTCTTGCCTTTACTCCTCATGACGTGCTTTACGTCTCACTGAAGTTTCAAAAGTTGTACATTTCCAATCACACGAAGCCTCTAGTAACAAGCAGGGTTGTTTTGTTTTGTATTGTTTTTTGATGATCCTGAATTTATATCCAGATGGATTTGCACCCTATAAACACAACCTACTTCTCAACATAAAAATCTGGCAATTTTAAGTTCTGAGCTTCAATTGCACATTTCCCGTACTGCAAGGTGCTATGGTGGAGGTTTACAGTGTCTAGTGAAAAACCTCATAAGATAAATTCTTTCACTATCAGCTTTCTTATCTTAAAAGATGAAGTGTTAAAAGTAAACTCAGGTGTATGAAAGAGTCATCAAACACAAAGCCATGTCTCCCCAGGGAAAAGTTGTCTCAAGTAAGTCACATTTTTATAATTTGTTTCTATTCCAAACATTTGATCATTTTACTATACTTGAAAAGTTAAAGCTCTCTTTTCTGATTGGTTTTTTATTCACTAGTGACTATTCTTTGTTATGCTGGGAACAGAACAGAGAGAATACAAAGTTACTATCTCAGAGTGTCCCTTCAGAAATCATCTTGAACATCCAGATGAAATCAGATGTAAGCTGCTGATGTCTTTGCAGAGTTTTAGAAAAAAATCCACTTAGAAATATATCCTTTATTATTCAGATACAACAGTTGCCTCAGTACATATTTAAAAAACACCACACCAGCTTACTTAATGTCAAAATTAACAACATGTAATACAATAAAACATTTTGCAGCCTTGTAAAAATAGAATATATAAACTGTATTTCAATATGCTACTACCAATATTTTCATTTAAGTTTCTATTTTTGTATACAAGTTTTAAGGAATTCAGTATGACATCTTGAAAATGAATTTTATCTGGGCATAAGTTTTTAAAACATTCAGATTTTTCACAAAATCTGATGTGTATTGTGTCAGTCTGCGTGTGTATAAAATGTATGTGTAGGTGCTCTAGAAGAGCAGAAGTTTCCCTGAAGCTGGAGCTTCGAGCAGCTGTGGTCTGGGAACTGAACCCAGGAGCTCTGGAAGAGCAGTAAGCTGCTTTAATTGCCAAGCTTCTCTCTAGCCCCTTTAACAAATGACTTTCTCATCCGATCTCACCACTAATATTCAAATCGTTTAAAAGTCTGACTGTTAAACTAAAATGGAATGATTAGGTATTCTAGCATTAAATTATTAGGCAAAATATTATTAATTAGTTAATTCTTTCCATTACAGGATGATACAGTGTTATATAGTCCTTGGGAAACAATGTAGAAATAAATGTTTTTCAAAATATGGATTGGTTTTTATTCTCATGTGAATAAAACAGGAAAAAAACATTTTTTTTTTCTAAACAAGTTTAAACCTTTTTCAATGGCTGGTCCCTATTGTGTGTGTTGGACTTTTATCTGTTGGTTCATTTGGCATGCTCAGCAGAGGGAGTCGACACAGTAGTAACTCTCTCCCACTTAAACTGATTTTTAAATGTACTTATTTCAATATTTCCAGTGGTAAAATTAAAAAAAAATCACAGACAAATATACAACAGAAAAATTTGAAACCTTATATGATTTTTGGAAGAAAATTCTATTTCTCTTCAAATTCCTTTACAAATGAGACAACACATGTTGAGCAATACATATCTCACATAAAAATCACCTAGCACACAGGCAGTGGTGTGTGATTATCCAAGGGTAACATCCATATAATTTTCTCAGTTAACTACAAATATTTTCTCATACCAAATAATAGTTGGCATCACAAACAGTTTATTTATTTAGACTTAACATTTTAAATGTGCATATGTACGTTTAGCAAAGAAATCACTTAAGGGATATAATATGACTCATAGGTAACACTGTATGCTTTTGTTTTGTAAAGGAAAAAATACATCTGTATGCACTGCTGCTCTGTATTTATAGAGCATTTTTATTGTGAAGTGTGCATTTAGAGCTTTAGGAATGCTCGAGAACAATAGTGCCTAGTGTGGGGCAGTATTGTTAGCGGGGCCCTCTCTATTGAATTTTTAAGATGCTGTAAAATGAGATATGTGAGCAGCAGCTTTGGACACTTTTTCCCATCATTGTGTTAATATCAATCGCTGACTTCCACCATTTCTCTTGGTATGAAATAGAAATCCTGGTTCCCACTGCCTTGGCTGGAGAGCTCATAATACATAATGGGGTTGATAGCCCTAGTGAGATTGAGCATTGTGATTTCATGAAGGCTAACCCAACCTGCAGCCTTTGAGATTATCTCTGATACAAGCCTGTGAAGGTACAAGAGGATGCCTTCATTCTTTCCTTCCGTCATGCAAGCGGCTCCAGCAGATGCTGTCATGTTGGTTCAGCCAGGCAGACTCTTGTCCTGGAAGAACTAACTTTTGTCAGATGCCAAGGCTAATGCTTCTCTGTACAAAAGCATGGCCCATGATCACTCACCACGTGTAGAATATTTCCAGTACAGGCCAGATTGGTTAGGAACTGGCAGAGCTCAGCACAGCTGAAGTTGGAATTCTGTATAAAGGGGTGTGCATGTAAGACTGCTGCTAGAATCATCCAGAGCCATCTTTGGTTTTGTTTTTTAAAGCAAACCAACTTCTCAGTTTTACTTCTCCATCTCCCATGCAAAGAAAGAAGAAAAATGAGGTGTCATAATAAATTATCCACAGTCTTGTTTAAGAGGCAAGGGAATCAGATATTAAACTCCCTCATCTGATATATGACAGTGCTACATCAGTTCAAGGCCAGAAGAGCTATGAGTCATTATGAGGAGTTTGAATATTTTTCGACATTCTTATTCTCATTGGTCATGGACAGACACTCATCTTCAGATGAGCAGAGATGGCAAGTTCTGTTCTCTCTACTCCTTGTAGTGATCTTAGACAGTGATGTCAGGGCACCTCTGGTGGATGTCCTCTCAGCACAGAGAAGCACTGACAAATGGGTCATTTCCCAAAGCTGTTCATCTTATATTTACTGTCTTTACTTTCATTAATCTTCATGCAACCTAGACAAGCTCTCTAGTCTTCTCATCGACTCAGAAATGTGGCTTCCACCCTACCTCCATGGACAGCTAGTTGTACATTCATCACTACCATCCTCCACTCTACCTCCATGGACAGCTAGTTGTACATTCCATCACTGCCATCCTACCTTTCTCTCAAAATTCTAAGAATTAACATTTCATTTTGATATGGGTCTAATACCTTCTATCTAGCCTATTGCAAATGCATAAAACTAAGCTACAAGTAGATGGAGGAACTTTAGCATTTTCACTAAGTATATCAAAGTATATTTTCAAGGACTTTCTAGAAAGGCTTTAGCTACTTCAGAGTTGTCATGGTAGCCTTATGGAGCTTAGAGCTTGTCAAATCATACTTGAACTGTGGCATTTAATTCATAGATATTCACTATAGGAGCAAAGCCAACTCTTAAAATAGTCCAATGAGTGTGATAGAATTTATGAGATGTCTGAAAAGCAAATAACGCTAATAGTATTTTTAAATGTTTTGTATGAACAAGACAAGATTTGAAAAGCTACATTTTGTGCTGCTTAATAGCGAGATACAGCAGAAGAATTAGGATTGTTAACATAGTTCTGACCAATGACATATGGTTGGCAGAAAGTTATTTTTCAGTGTGTATCAGAAAACTATGTCCATAAGATCACTGAAATGAACTTGGTGTTTTGTAATATTATCTGAGACAGATTTTCAATAGATCCAGTGAACACAACCTGATTCAGATCTAATTTGGGAGTAGGATAGTAACTGGGAGAAAAGCTTTATTCTTTGATGAAAGAAAGCAGTAGTGCCAGCTTTGCTTTTAGCCAAGGACAAAGATAGTCTAAGCTCTAAGATAATTTGTATCTAAGAAATACAAAAGAAACATGTGCTGAACTCAACCATATTTAGTATGGTGAACACAATGTAAAGCAAAATACTGTCCTGCATCTCTTCTCCTCTCTCCTTTTCTTCCCAGAAAAGGGTCTCCCCCCTATCATTACAGCTGCTGCCTACATATCTTTAATGAAAGCATTGCCCTTTGGAATTTCAGGGGTCTGGGCGCCATATTTGAACTTGCATGCAGCTTTGTCCCACCACAGCAGCGGGTCTACTGCCATCCACCTCTATGTTTCCTTGGCATTCCAAGACCTAACAGCATCTCTTGGCTATTTCTAAATCTTGTACTGAACACTTCTCAGAAGAATTTCCTCATATGACACTTTCGTTCTTATTTCCTGAGTTCAGTGTTCTAATAAATGCCAACATTCTTAGAACTTTCAGCCATACTAGGATCCAGGTGCAGAGTATTTGGAAAGTACAGAGAGACATCCATGAGATTCTCTACCAGGTAAGAGCTAGCCACTTCTTTCTAGAAATAGACAGGGACGGAATAACCGTGCTTCTGCAGTTTTTGTGAAGACATGCTTTGGGAAGATGATCTACAAACCCATTTAGATTCAGATCCTGAAGACATCAATAAATAAATGAGAAGGCTCGAAGGTTCTATGATTACACTTAGCAAGTGGCTGCCTGGACTAACATTAACCCAGCTGAGTTCGTTTTGCCTTGCTGCATGAGTCCTCTATTACTTTCAACCATGTTAACTCAAATACAGAGGTGAGTTATGACTCTACAACTATTTGGTAAGTTCTGGAATGCCATCTTTTAAACCCCTGTTGCTCAGCAGACACCACAGTAGCCCCAGATCACCATGCCTATTTACATTCATAAGTCCAATATGCTCCTAAACCCTGTGCCTAGTTTTCACTGAAGCCAGCAAGCTCATGTATGGCCACAGTCAGTTCTGGCCCTTCCCTCTCCTTCGTAAAGGAATATTTAGTTCTTTCCAAGTTTAAACTCTGATTCATATACTTGTGTCTTACAGGTCTTTCTAGCTTTGTCTTGTGCTTTGTTGCTTGTTGTTATCAAAGCCTCACAAAGTCTCACAGTTGATTTTCAAAACAAGACTATATACTAAGTTTTTCATGTACTTGGGACCTTTGAACTTGGCCCTTTCTTTGTTCTGCTGTTCTCCAGTTGGAGAACTCCTATTCAACATTTGCTTCTCAGGTGAAGCTCTATTTCCTCCAGAGGTCACCTCTGGTGACTGACTGCTCCCAGAAACAACTTCATTGCTTTTATTTTGCATCATTCAGCAGTTGAATTTGCTCATCCTGTGTCAAAACATTTCAAAAGAATTCAGAGATTAATGGGGAAATATTACTGGAAAATTTAATTATTCAAATTAATGCCTGACACAAAATATATCTCCAGAAACATTTATAGAGAGAATGAATTAATGGTAAATCTAAGTCAAATACCAATTTCCCTAAAAATATGAAATCAAAGTTCCCTAAAGATCTGGAAATGATGAAAAACTCATGTTTCTTGACATCTCAAATCATGGTTGAAGAAAGTACAACTCTCTCTCTCTCTCTCTCTCTCTCTCTCTCTCTCTCTCTCTCTCTCT
>NW_021604564.1:15200370-15212203 GCF_004785775.1 Grammomys surdaster | reverse complement strand
TCTCTCTCTCTCTCTCTCTCTCTCTCTCTCTCTCTCTCTCTCTCTCTGTGTGTGTGTGTGTGTGTGTGTGTGTGTTTGTGTGCATATGTGTGTGTGTATGCCTGTGTAAGTACTCACGTATGGGGGAGAGCAGAGAACCACCTAAGGTGTTGTTCCTCAGGTCATGTACACCAGAGGTGAGGCAGGTAGACAGAGACACAGAGAGACACAGAGATGAAGACAGAGACGGAGATAGAGAGTTTCTTACTACACTGAAGCTTGCCAAATAGCCTAAGCTTTCTGGACAGCAAGGCCTTCTAACCTGCTTGCCTTCATTTCTATACCAATGGGGTTACAAGCAGGCCACTGTGTGCAGCATTTTTGAATGGTTTCTGAGGATCAAACTTGGGTCCACATGCTTGCAAAATGAACATTTTACTGAGATTCCTCCTCACTTCAGCATATCATCTTTTGACAGCCTTTAAAATCAAGAACATATTTTTATATTATTTTTCTGTAAAAAGATAAAGCAACCACATTCTAACTAGATAGTGGTAAGGGAAGGCAAGTGTGCATAAGCAAAAGATACACATTTTTAATTCTTTTAAGAAACATGATGGCTCACACTTATGTTTCCCACATCTAGGAAATAGAAAAGACTTTGTCTCACACAGAGAAAAAATGTTATCAAGTGTTCAACATATCTAGGGAAAGCTCTATGTATTTCAAAATAATGTGAATAATAGAAATGAATCAATCTCTCCGTGGAGACTATGCTCTAATATCCAACATAAATGGTCAACGACACACATATAAAGAAGCTGAATATATTGAGTTCTGAGAACTCAAAACTATTTCTGAACTTCACCTAGCAAATTCTAGTATGTTCTCTATTTATAGATTCCCTACGGTATCACCTAGATGTTAAAGAATGATGATAGCATGTGACTTTGGAAGAAAGCTAAAACAGATATTGATGTTGCTACTGTGACTCTGTCACTGTATTTAGACAACATCTCTCAAGAATCAATGTAAACATTTACAAACAGCAGAACAGACCACAGACCATGTATCATACACCAAATGATTACAAAGAAGAAACTGACAAGGAATAGCTAATTTTTGGTAACTTTGTCTCTCCTTATTTTCTCTGGCAGTCAATATTTAAAGTGAACAGACCTGAGAATACTGACTGGCTGAGAGGATGTGGAGAGAACAAGCTAGGGGCAAGGACACAGTTCCATGGTACAGCGATACAGTATTTGCCAAGCAATGCATACCAGTCCCTGAGTTAAGTGTGGCATGGAGTGGGGACATCTGTAATAATATTTGGATCAGATAAATCGTGGGAATCTTGTTGCCTAGTGCAGAAAAGAAATGAAGTTATCCATATCCCCTTTGGTCCTTTTGTTTTAGCTGTAAGGGATTCTATGTTGGTATAATGCCAAACAATGGATTCTACAAGAGCAAAGTTCACAGCACAATAGGTACTCCAAAATGGATATCAATGCAGAAGGAAATAGGGCCAGTTAGGAAGCAGAATGTGCGCCTTTTGTCCTAAGATTAAAGCTAAATTTAACTCAGCGAAGAGACAAAATGCTTGTGGCTTCTTGCTTGTGTTCAATCAGAACCCCCTGGCATCTCCAGCAAAGGCTATCAATGCAATATGTAGTAACACTACGCGTGTGTAGGTAATGAGTCTACTTATTTACTTCACAAATATTTTGGGCCCATTCTGGATCCTAGACGTCACTCTAGGTAGTAGGAATAGAAATTAGTAAGAATAGGATTAGAAAAGGCTGACATTACATAAAGTGATGTATAAAAGATAAAAGTATATCACTGAGAAGATAAAAGATAGCAATTTAATAAGTCCATATCTATTGCAATGTCCTGAAAAGGCGTGTTAGGAAAGATCACACAGCAATATGACAAAGCAAAAGTCTTCAGTTGGTGTGGGAAGATGTGGCTGATCTCCTAAGGTGACATCTGTATGGTCAGAAGAAACATCTGGAGATGTAGCTGCAGTTCAGATCACAAAGGTGCTAGGACCAGGTTAATACAGCTTAGAAAAGAATAAAAGGAGGAACTAATAGGTATTCTGGAGATAGACTAATAGATACATATATAAATCAATCCATCGATAACAGATGGTAGATATTTGATAGATGATAGAAAATTATAAATGATAGATAATAGACAGATAGATGATAGATATATCAATGTACAGATGATATATAGGTAAATGATAGATATATAGATAGATAGGTAGATATATAGCTAGATACATAGATACATGATGCATAGATACATAGATAGTTAGATCCATAGATAGGCGGGATTCCATACATCTACTGACTTAATTGCTGTTGGAAAAGATACTACAAAGCCGCTGCTCCCTTGCCTTAACTTAGAACAACTTGAAAGATGCTTCCAGGCTGTGGAGCTCCCCTTGAATCAACAAATATCACAGATGAAATGACAAAGAATTTCAGTTGCCTTGTTCAATTTTTCATCCTGTGACCATGATCTACTTAGTGTCAGTTTTGTGATGACCTCCCAGTACCAGGATTGCCTCAAGGGTATAAGCTCAAAACATAATTTTGGAGCTAGGTTGCTAACCATCCGTTTGTAATAAAGACCCCATTAAGGTTGTTTCAGAAGAATGTGTACAGTCATGATTTGCAGTAGTGCTGTGGAACACTTTCACTGTGTTTCAAGTGTTGTGAACATTTTCATTGATCAGAAAAATTCAAATGCTGTGTTAAAGTGGGCATCACCAAAATGGACACAGTAAGCCTTTTGCCTGGAATGCATGCCTTGCTGTAATTCCTTTGCAGGCAGACTTGGTGGTTTAAATTAACAGAATATTCTCAAAGTGACACTGAGTTACCTCTGAGGCAATATGATCGACACACTGAAACCCGCACCTTGCAATCTCTGGTTACTCTGTCTTCCAGAAGCCTACTACCATGTCAAGGGGGCATTTAAGGAGCTCTTGAGGCCAGAATTTGAGTTCTAACTCAATATATAGCAAGACTTTGAAACACTCTTTCATCAGTCAAACTTGCTATGAGCGCAGGTGTGGAGAACAGGTGATCAGCCTGTGACAGATGCTGAGGCACAGACTAGGGGTCTATGAGAGATAATAGATGTTTATTACCATTTTAAGGCACTAAAATTAGAAGATAACTTGTTCCAATTATTAGATATCCAAAGCAAGTATCAATGGAAAGCATTATTATGTATAGGTCATACCACAGAAAGACTGTCAGGGCCACCATATTAATCTCTCGGTGTGATAGCACACAACCACAACCCCTAGCATGTAGGACACTGAGACAGGAAGGTCAAACTTTAAATATATGCCTGGGCTACATAGTAATTTAAAAAAAACAGTTAATTTTTTAACTGAGACATTTTATAAAACAAACATAAATATCAAAATTTATAGTCAAGGATTAGGCATTAGATGATTTTAAAAATGAACAAAGAAAAGGCTTTTTTATAATTACTTTCCACTTGAAGAATAAGTGCAAAAATAAGTTAGCTGCTTTGACTGCTATAAAGAGACGCAGTTTCTACAGGCTGAGGGCAGAAAAAGCTGTGGACCAGTGACTGAAATTGATCAAACCTTTAAAAGCACATTTCACCAGGGCAGTTCTGTCACTCCAAAGCTCTGCTTGAGTCCAAGCAGAGTTCTCTTCCAAGGAGAGCAGAGCCAATGATTAAAACACCATGACTCTCCATATAATAAACTGAACTCTCAGTCTTTACAGGTGACCTTTTCCCTGTTCAAAGTCAATATTATTCTTTGAATATATTGCAGAAGCAACAAAACATCCTTCCTCACTGTCTCAATAGTATCTTTTAAGATAGTAACTGAATTAAGTCTTCATATAACCCAGACAGGGAAGGGCCAGGGTCTGCTGAAGAAAAAAGTCCTCTGCATTTCAATAGAATGATGGGGCATATAACTCTGGACCAATTGACACCAGGATCGTATGCACATGACTGGATCCTGACTTGCTGAATCAGAGAGATGGGGATTTAAGGTTGAAAGAACAGTTAATAAAAGCACTCCGACATCTCACAGGATTTACGTATCAAATAAAGAATCATGGAAGACAGTATTACCACAGTTTTTGATGGCTTTTGGAAGTTTCCTAGTTTGGTCCATGAGAAATGTAGATTCGCACAGATATTTTGATAAGAAAAGAAATGTATAAAAAAAGAAAAGAAAAGAAAAGAAAAAGAAAGGGCACATAAAACATGCATACATTTTGAAAAGTTGGCAACACCCTAGACACTTCTGCAGGAAATCCCAGAGATAGCTTCCCAAGATGATATGTAATGTGAGGTCAGAAGAGAGCCAGTGCTGGTGAGGTGCTCAGAGGTGCCTTGCTGTGTGGAGGCCAGAAGGGATGACAGGGAGTCTTGCACAGCCCCGATCGACAATAACGATGGAAGCTAGAAACTGAAATACCAGAAGGAAGGTAGGAACAATTATTGCAACACACTGGCTTGGGGAGAAGGGTCACAGCCGAGGGGACTTCAGTTATTTCTGATATGTGTATTTTTCGGCTTTTCCAAGTGGATGCTACAGGCTCTAGTTTGAAAATAAGGAAGGAAAGGACTGCAGAGCATGACTGTGACCCATTAAAACTCAACCATGCTGGAAGCTCAAATATAATGTTAAAATCAGGGATGGTACCTTTGCTAGAGTAGATGAATAAGGCTTAGAGGTATTAAACAAGGTCATCGATCTGATTGAATTATCTTGCAATCCTACTAAAAATTAAGATCAGGCAGAGTTCATATTCTTTTCAGTTGGATAAGAAAAAGAGTATGTAGATATAATCTACACATCTGTGTTAACTTTTCTCTCCCCTTCATAATGCAGTACAAAAGGTTTGAACCACATAGACAACCTTCACAAGCCTCAGAAATTGTTCTGGTCCCTATATTGATTATAGCATTGTAGTTAAACTGAGTGACCAAGAAGTGATAAGAGTGTTGGGAACACTCAAACACACACACACACACACACACACAAGCATGTACACACACATGCACACACATATACAAACACATACATATACAACCACAGACACATACACACACATACACACACACACACACACACACACGAGACAGATCTAAAAACATTTCAGAAACCACCTATAACATTCAAAATCCTTGGCTATATGATCTGGAAGCTTAAGCATTTTCTACTCAACAGGAGGTACAAATCATTGCATGCCACCATCACTAAGAAGGAGCCAGTAGGTTTCTATTAAGTCTTCGATTGTGAGGAGAGCATAATCTGCAAGTAGAGATAAGTTCTCTACTTAAAGGCCACACAGCTGACGAAACAACTGTATGAGAGAATTAGTAGCAATTCCAAAACCATAGGGACCTATAGGGATATCAAAGCATGGGTCATTATAGTTCTAGGGCAAAGTCAAATAATTTGAAATGAGAATTTTAGAACCCTTGGACACTAGGTTCTAGATTGCATAACAGAGAGTATGGTCAATACCAAGAACCTGGTAATGAAGTATCTATCTAACCACAGCTGTCTATTACAAACTAGAACTCTCTATTCACAAGTCATACATGTGGGTGAGTTCCAATAGTAATCCATATCAAAATGAAAGCATTATGAGGCAGGTCCGTGGGCCACAATATGAACTGTGATACTTCTTAGTTGTCTACACTCTCCAATGCTATTGGACAAGCACCTGTTTCTCAGGTCATACTCATGATCACATAGTAAGAGGAAATGATTACATGGGAAATAGGTAGCTGCTCAGCTAAGTTCATAGATGGACTGGCCTGAGCTGATGGCATGACACCGTCACTCAAGAGTAACTTTGAAAGACAGTAGTGATAGGAAATGCTATCTGGGAAAGCTTTGGGCAGTGGTAGAGTATCAACCTAAAATGTTTCCACACAGACTTTGTATTTGACACATGCTCCTGGGTTGGTTGACCTGTCTGGGGAGATTGCACAGCCACTGGAAGTGGGAACTTTATGGCAGAGGTTGATACTAAGGTTGATCCTTTGAAGGTTAAATCCCAGACGAGTTTATGATCCCAACTTCTGCTTGCTCATCCAGCCAGCACTTAAAGAATTCTGCTGCGTACTCCTGTGAGCTGCCTGTGGCCACGGACCAACTGGGGTTACCTGAAAGGGAGGCTGGAAATGAGGAAGGGATGGAAGGGTGAGAGAAACATGAAGCCAAGACAAAGTTCTCTGATCAAGGCTCAAAGTTTAATATTCAGCTCTTCTAATTTAAAGGGAAAGCCCCACCAAACCCCTACTTGTTTCAGCCAGAGGTGGGAGGGGAAAACCATCCTTAGTCACTGCTGGAGATGTCTCAAGGCAAGCTCAGTGGGCAATTTATTCTTCTAAATTCCTGTAGCAGGTCGTAGTGCAGCCAAGGTGGGTAACTCCACCTAGGTCCTATATGTGGTCTATTGTGGTAAACAAGGTCTTTCAGGCCTGCTCAAGGCTGGGGGTAGGACACATTCCTGCCTCCAATAAGTAGCTTCACAATATCTGCTCTGTATCTTCCCTGAAACTTTAAGAAAAAAATCAACCTTTCCTCCTTAAGTGAGTCTGCCAGGAATATTGTCACAGCAACACAAATATAATACAAGCAATGAACACAAACATCCTTGTCTCTGTGGAACACTTCCCTGTGGCAAAATGAAGACAACACATGTGACTCAAATTGTCTGGTTTCTTTGCTGTCCAAACTGAAGGCAAAATATTAAGTCAACAGGAAGGAGGTTTAAGGAACAAGAATCTGTGTGAGCTCACTCATTCAAGCCAGGAAGTGTAAAGGTATATGTAGCACATATCACTCCCAACATACTATTTGTCATTGAAGAAGTTCTTAAAAACAAAATTAAAAGACAAAAAAGTATAAAAACAGAATAGAATGGTGGTTAATAATTGTACATTATTTAAATTTTAAATAATTTAAAAATTTCTAGTAGATTGAAAATGATCGGAAAACCACACACACACACACACAAAAGGCATGCTATCAATATATATATATCAGTAATTTAGATGGCAATAACATGTCCATACACACACACACATATACACACACACACACATATATATATATATTAGTAATATATATGTCTTTATTGTTGTCTATATTTCTAATTAAGCTTAAATAAAAGAAATGTAAGATCTTATAATTGATATAGCAGACTGTGTTCATTGGTAGCCCTCATTCTTAAACAAAAGACTCATGAATGGAGTCATCTGAGAAGAAGACTACAAGGATCAGAGACATGAACTCTTGCTCAATGAAGGCTATCTAGTTTTTGACACTACCATCTGTTCAATTTGCTATCAGTAAAGATCAAAACTGTGTTCTGTATGTGGTACAAAATATCAAGAAGAGTAATTTGACTATACCCTGACAATTAGGCCCCTTTTACTTTTAAAGAGATATCAATTCACTTTCCATGCAATCAGTGTGAAATCTAAATGCAGATTTGCTTTTCTCACAGGTTCTCTGTCAGCACCATTAGCCAAGAATGTGCTGAGCTTGATCACAAACATGGAACTTCATATAGCATCATATTGGACCAGTGGACCCCGTGCAGTAAAAGAAATATGCTGTGGATTATAGAGAGAATTGTATATGCAGCCTTATGATCTACTGGTCACCATCACAGGCCACCTCACTCAGTGGTCCTGAAAAATGATGGAAGGGTCTCATTAAGAAGACGTCCAGAAGATGCAGCTTAAGAAAGATGGCTCCTCGTATCACCTATATTTACCCTCATGGTATGATTGTCTGTTCTCAATACACAGAGCATCCAAGTTCAATATGTAATTAGTAGAAATGAAGGTGGTCTTCTATCTGTCACCCCCACTGACTTGGGGAACATGTGCTACAGATGCTTGCAGGGTTAGAAGCTTTGATACTCAGGCTAGTATGCTGGTACATGCCTTGTGATGAATATCAAACTGTAGTGACAGCTTGATCACATTGGATTCTACATGACAAGACTAACAAAAATAATTAACCTGGATCCCAAAAACAAGAAGAGGCATTGTCATAGATGAGGTAAAGGCTTTATTTTTTGACATTCCCTTGCCAAGCTGTATGACAGAGGAAAAAATGATCTAGTCATGAACTGAAAAGGCAAGAAGACTCTGAAAACTGATGTCTCAGAGAGAAGAATCTGAGCCATCATTACAGGATGAGTTACTCAGCCATCAAATATCCTAAACAAGGAATTTAAGAATGGATGATACAGGTGAGACCTGAAAGGTTTCTGCAGTCTGCGGACTAGTCACAACCATAGTGGCTGCAGCTCCCTCCAGTAATATTCTTTTGAGTATCTCTAGCAAAAGATGACCACCAGAGAATCCTGAAGACTCAGGTTGTTGAAAGGGAAACCAAGCAAGACAAAAGAAAATCTCTGCAGAATAATAACCACTAAGTCCTTTGGTTGATGGTTATTGTTGCCAGGTAAATACTGCCCCTGTACCCAAAAGAATGCCTCGCGCCCAAGACCAGCCTTCATTGGATGATTGGCAGATATGGAGATTTGGTGGTCTTCCCCTCAACATTCTATGGAACCACTCTAAAGGTCTCAAAGGATGTGCTGGGATATTTTTTGTGATTGTATTATATTTCTTTCACCCAAAGGTGTTGATTTCAAGGATATTCCCAATAAACTTTGTACACACAAGTCATCATTTCAAAATACCAATCTCTGAATTCTAATCTACAGCACAGTATTAGGCTTTACTATGAGGCATTTGTGATATCTTAGTTCCATCTAATCAGTCCTCCTCAAATAAATTCTGACATTAACCTTAAAATATCCTCAGTATATTCAGAGAAACTGAGGCTTAGAGAAAATTGACTCTTTATTGGTAGAATTAGGATATAGTTGACTACAAGCTTGTGATATATGTGTATTTAATCATTTTGTTGTGTGAAATCATACAAGAAGATATATAGCTGGGTAAGATGGTAAATAAATATTGATATAAGTAGATAAATGATAGATAGATTGATTATAGAAAATGATTGCTCGATAATAGAAGATAAATATATAGAGACAGTTGATAGACGGTAGATAATAAATAGAATGGGGAAATGATAGATATTTGACAGACCATAGATAGATAAAAGACAAATTTTAGATAGAAAAAGGATAGATGAGAGATATACAGTAGTTAGGTGAAAGAGAGACAAAGACTATAGGCAGGGTTAGCACAGAACTTTTCATGAAGAGTTGTAAGTGAATGAACATTGAAGAATATTGAAGACATGAGAACAGGGCTTTGGGGGACTGAAGAAGATAGCACAGTTCAGGTTGGGATTAACCATGAGGGCCACAGCACATGTGGATTTACAGACTTACACACAGTTTAATTGAACCATTGCCAAAAAGTTCTCTACTGTTCTTTTGCACACACACACACACACACACACACACACACACACACACACAGCTTCTTGACAGGGCAAAAAATTAGTGGAAAACTATCTTTACCTCTTAATTCTGTAATGTCTTCACCACATATGAGGGATGGCTGGGATAGAGCAAAGGATGGGTGGCAGTAGCACAGAAAGCAATGAGGCATTTCCAGAGCTGTGAAGGTATTGAAGCCAGTACAGGGATGCTGTGTTGGAGCCAGTACAGGAATGTTCCTACCCTTTGTGCTTGTTCAGCCCTGGAGCTGTAATCTTTCTAAGGGGTTTGCTTAATGACAAAATATTCAGCTGCATACCTCACCCCAATTAGACAAAAGGCTACTTGGACTGTGATTGACCTTGACACGAGACTGCTTAAAGAGATTCCTCAGAATTCTAAAACTGCTTTCAGTTTGGCTTGGCTGGGAAAAGGAAACACAGCACACTTTTGGCATTTTCTGTACCAAGCCACAGGTATCAAACACACTTTTTTTTTTTTGGCTATAATCACATTACAAAATTGAACATTTCCACATGTGCCATTTGGCAAGTCCAAAATAAATGATTATGAAGATTTATAATTGCATAGGTCAGGTAAATATGGAGTTGCATATTTTAACTTACAAAGTGTATTTTCTCAGGTCCCTCAACCTCTGAGTACAGAGTGTTTATAGGATGTAAAACCATCACTTCACATATAAACCAAAAGCATATGACTTCAAATACTTAATGCCAGATCAGGTGATAAGTCAACATAATGTTTGGAAGGTGTAAATCCCAGAAATAGATAGCTATTCCTAAGCTAACCCCGAGGAAATGACTAATAATAACAGGTTGAAATCAAGAAGAATATGATTTGAACTAAATATCAAGAGGAGAAAAAAAATAAACATCCTGGCTTCAATAACTGTTAGGCTCTGAAATAATT
Organism: Grammomys surdaster; assembly: GCF_004785775.1. Lineage (NCBI taxonomy): Eukaryota > Metazoa > Chordata > Mammalia > Rodentia > Muridae > Grammomys > Grammomys surdaster. The sequence continues at coordinate 15,201,830 of NW_021604564.1, read as the reverse complement.
CCCACAGGAAGCAGAGCCCTCTTCCTTGCACAGAACTCTGGAAATGTGGCATGATTGCTTGGAGCCCCTTGTAAGGGGCAATTTTGCTTCGAGGGTGGAAGGAGAATTTTGTTTCATTTTGATTTCTATGACTTAATATTTAAGTCTCAGAAATAATCCTGTAATTACCTACTAACTATTCCCCAAACTGCTGTTCAGTGTGTTCTTGCCTTTACCTCATCATAGCCAGTACTATATGCCATGTTCCTTCACAGCCAAGACAAACTCCACAATGTCTCAGGCATCCCCAACCAGAGATTATTTTTCACTCAAACTCAACATGATCCTGGAGGTCACTTGGTCTCACTTGTCTCTGAGAATGTCACCTTACCACTCGGCAGTTTTTCTAAGCAATGTAACTCGCTACCTGAGCCGGAATCATGCTTTCCACTTGCCTCAAACCTAACTGATACCTTTCTCTCCACAGAGATGGTAGCTTAGTTCACAGATGAAGCAAAAACCTCAGGCACAATTCTGTCACACTCCTTCATATTCACAAATGGATCTGTGACCTCTCCCCTCTGTTTTCTGTCCCCTACTGTTAGAAAGAAGAATCAAAAAGATGCCCCCATCCCTCCTCTTCTTCTTCAGGTACTTCCTAGCAGTCTGCTGTGCCAAGATGTAACTGAATATCTGGTTTCCTGATGTCAGAAACTCATTGAGTTGGAGGATGACTGCAAGCTACACACATTTTATGAGAAATGCATGACCTCAGAAACAGCAGCTGATGCTGTAGGTAAACAGTGGAAGGGTTATATGGTTCAAATCAGTCGTGTGAATAACAAACAAAGCTTTTCTATGGAGCAGGATGTCTGGCCATATGGCAGAGTGCACCTGCTATTGATTGACTAAGGAGTATTCTTGTTACCAATCATAGAGAATTGGAGAAAGTGCTAGTCTCTTCTGGGTGTGTTTGGATACCAATCTAAGTGTTCTCAACTTGCATATTATTTTTTTTAAGGGAGAGAACATCTCTAGACTGACACATAGGACAGTGTCTCAGTGAATGGGATCCAAAAGAGCTAGCAGAATCTGGAAGCTCTCACTCTCTCTTAAGAAGATAATGTCTGACAATATGCTGTCAGTGAGCCCTTAAACAAAGAAAGCAGAAACCCAGGGCCAAAGTATCCAAGCAACGAGTTAAAGCACAGTGTTGACCCATGGGTCCTGCAACACAAATGCCATAGTACTCTGAAGAATCAATGGCTGAAGATATGGTTAACTTATGACCAAGATGAATCAAAAAAAAAAAAAACCCCTCCAGGAACAGATGACCAAGTGTTAAGCTGTCCTTGCTGAGAGCATCTGATGCTAAGTCTGAGTCCCAGGGAAAAGTAAATTTTTAAGAGTAACAAATAAAGAGCAGACCTCATCAAAATAAAATAAAATAAAATAAAATAAAATAAAATAAAATAAAATAA
>NW_021604564.1:15189103-15200360 GCF_004785775.1 Grammomys surdaster | reverse complement strand
AAAATAAAATAAAATAAAATAAAATAAAATAAAATAAAATAAAATAAAATAAAATAAAATAAAAGTTTCCTACCCCAAACATGCATTTCTTACCTGCTTTAGAGAACACTTGTCCCATCAGCTCTCTAGAAAACAGAACTTACTGCCAAGGAGCATGTCCCAGAGGCCTGGAAATGTAACCAAGACACACCTAGAGTGGATATTTTCATAGAAACAAATGAGGGCTACAGTCTTAGTGACTACATATATTGTACATGCATAGAAATCACACAGCACAGAGTTTCGGAGGTGGAGAGAATGAAGGGCAAGCTTGTTCAGGATCTAGGTAACTAGATACACCCTCTCTAAGCTGCAGTGCACTGGAGCGGAACTTTGGGTTTAAAGTCAAGCTCAAACATCTGGGTGTTAATAAAGATATTTTATACCAAATTAGATGGGACTGACTGTCTTGAAAGTGTTCCTCTAAACATAGGGTTTGAAATGTAAACTCTCATTCAAAGCTGTTGGGAGACAGGACCTTCTGACATCATCCATGAAGATTCATTCATGTTGACAAGTGGGCTCCAGCAATCTTCTCTGGACAGGGACATTTTTCTTCCAGAGTGTTTTTGTATTGTGTCTCCTTCTCTTTCCCTTTTTACCTTCACATATATAATGATGTATCAAGAAAGCTCACTAGATGCTCATCCCCTATCTTGAATTTATTCAGTTTTACAATCATGAGGAACAAATTTCCTCATGTGAGTTTGTTCTCATTTATACAACAGAAGTATTATAATACAGAAGCTCAGGCTAAGACAGCAAACAGTAGACCTTCCTCTACTCTCTTTTACAGTTATTTTTGAGTGTGTGACCTGTACAGGTACCTGTGTGTGCTCATAGGGAAATCAGAGCAAAACCACAAGAGTCCAACTCTTAAAGTGCTCTCCACTTTCATAATTGATTCTTTGAAAACATTCTATTTAAATTCATAGCTATCAATTATCTGGAGGATTCTTGCCAGTGCCAGCCACACTTTGGGTTAGTTATAAAGTCACAATGGAAAGTTAGAGTAGGCTCCAAAATGAGGGTAGGAGTTTCACAGAAATGCTGTCAAGACTTTAAAATAACTTTCAATCATCTATCATGCATTGAAGTCCCTCACTCTACTCTTCACAGTAATCTATACCCCTCTCTTTTTTCCATTCCTCTGTTTTCCCTGTTTCAGAGTGAGACAGAGAGAGACAGAGACAGAGAGACAGAGGGACAGAGACAGAAACAGAGACAGAGAGAGACAGCCTTTCAGGGATAGCTACTGAACATGGTATAATAAATTTCAATAAGGCACAACTGTCATATCAAGGCTGGGCAAGGCAACCCAGTAGGAGAAAAGGGGTTCCATGAGCAGGCAAGAGAGTCACATACACCCACACACACACACTCTCGCAAGGACACCCAGCAGCACAACCATGTAGAGGACCTAGCTTAGACACATAAAGGGTCTGTGACAGTCACTTCAGTCTCTGTGACCCCAATGGGTCCTCCTAAGTTGATGTGGACTGTGTTCTCATGGTGTCCTCTTTCCCTCCGGCTCCTGCACCCCACTTCTTCTGTAGGGCTCCCCTGGCTCCACCTAATGTTTGGGTGTGAGTCTCTGCATCTTCTCCCATCACTTCATGGATGATGTCTCTTGATGACAACTGAGGTAGGCACCAATCTAAGAGTATCAATAATTATAATAATTAAGAACGTCAATAGTTATCATTTTATTGATTTTTCCTAGTCAAAGTTTGTTTCTATACTGAGTTTTTGGCCATACAGACAGTGTCAGGCATGGGTTCCCTTTCATGGTGTGGGCCTCAAGTTAGACCAGTCATTAGTTAGCCACTCCCACAAGTTCTGCACCACCATTACCTCAGCAAATTTTGGAAGTAGAAGCAGGGCAGATAGTAGGTAGAAGGTTTTGTGGCTGAGTTGATGTCTCAGTCCCACTGCTGGAAGCCTTACCTGATTATAGAAGATGGCGGGTTCAGGCTCTATAGTCCTCATTACTAGGAGTCTTTGCTAGGGTTATTCTCTAGGTTTTTACTTGGCCACCAAATGCCGTGCATCCCCGTTTAAGCCCTCCTTGTTACTCAGCCTCTCTGGGTCTGTGCATTTAACCTGTCTTTTATTTAGCAACTAATGCCCACTCATAAGTGAGTACTTTTGACCTGCTTACACTTGCAAACATGAGTACCCTCATGTGCAGGTATAGCTTTGCAGTGTACCCTCTGGGGGACATTTAAAAAATTATTACTATTTACTACAAGTGGAAACTGCATGCTTAAGAACTCCTGAGCTAACCACTCTTCTTCCATCTGTGGCTACTTCAAATCTTAGCTTCCTAGATTCTAATTCATATGCTAAATATTTCTACACTATGATATCTCTCTGTTGCCCCGTCTGCCACCTGAAGGATAAATCCCCCCACTGACACATGCACAGCACAGTACAACTTGAGAATATGTGCTCCCCCAGCACCTCCAGCTGTTATCTGCTGTTCCCTTCCCAAATGTCTCTGGTTTTCTCTCTAAACCACAGCTCCCGCACCTAGAGTTACGTCTCATGTTCTCAACTTTCCCCCAGATATTTCTGTGGTCCAAAATGTCCCTTCTTCCTTTGGCTCACTAGACCACAGCACTCTTTATTATCCATCTGATATCTGATATCTGCTAAGCCTCTGAGACTAATGTGCATATGATTTTGTGTTCCTCTCCACAATTTCTTGATGGTCAGTAAAGGCTCCACACTTTTCTTCTTTGTGGGAAAAAATCCAAGTCCACAAGCCCCCACATGGACTCTACATATAATGAATACTTTATGTATTTCTGTTCAATGTCTATGCTAACTTTTATAAAACTTTAATGATGGTTTATAGGTGGTTCTGTTTTCGAGATTTTACTTTTACATAGTATCATGAGGATTTTTCATGTGTTCCACTGTTTTTCTAGTATAACATTACAAATGTCTTTAAAATATACCAATGAAATATTTTTACTAGGAACATGACATAAATGGACTTGTGATTTGAAAATTAAATCAGTTAATGGTTTAGAGCGTTGATGGAAATGTGAATAGACTCAACTGGAGAAACATGACAGAATTTTAGTTGATGAGACAAACAAGCAATGACTCTGAGAACCATGTATGATATTTAGGAAAAGAAGAAAAAAATACAATGGATAAGCATACGGAGATTTTGTGAGGAAAACTGGCAGGTGTCTGTGAAGGATCCCATGATGCTGATGAGGGAAAGGCAAGGTTTCCATTAGAAGAAACAGATGCACAGATGCCATGAAGGGCAGTTTGACAAAAAACAGAGACTCAAGTCTATACACCAATGCAACCAATGGGGGATGGAAGCTGTTCAACATGCAAACAGTAGCCTACTGACTCAAGTTTATGGCTTTGGAAAGCAAGTGAGAGGAAATTTACAAAATGCATACACTGATACCAGCCGCAACCAGAAAGGAAAATCATAAAATCAAGGGGGTGATTTAGCAGTTTTTTCAGACAACAGTTAATACAAAATAAAATGTGAGCTGGCCAGATGGTTTAGCAGGTAATAGACTCTGGGCTCCAAACTCTGTGACCTGAGCTTGCTCTCTAGAACCACATAGTGACAGAAGAGAGCCAATGTCCGAAAGCTACCTTCTAACCTCTACATGTACACCCCATATGCCCTGTCTTAGGTAGGGTTGCTATTGCTTAGAGAAATACCATGATGCACATAACTTGGGAGAAAAGGGTTTATTCAGCTTAAGCTTCCACATCACAGTTCATCATCCAAGGTAGCCAGGGCAGAAACTCAAGCAGGACAGGAACCTGCAGAGAGGATCTGATACAGAAGCCATGGAAGAGTGTTGCCTTATAGAATCCAAAGGCACCACTCATAATGGGCTGACTCTCTCGCAAGGATTTGTAAGAGTGGAAATTGGAAGAGAGTAGTGGGGGCTGTGACTAGAATGTAAAGCAAATAAATAAATTAATGAAATAAAGTGTTTGACATGTTTGTCTATAGCTCAATCTTCTGGAGGAATTTCCTTATTGGGCTCCCTCCTATCTGATGACTCTAGTTTGTGACAAGTTGATATACGACTAGCTAGTACTGCCATATATAATGATAACTAGTATTATTATATATAAATAAGCATGAACAAATTTTAAAAATAAACTATAATGAGGAAATGAGCTGTGAATATTTATATAGCCATATATGATGTCACTGTTATCAATATTTTTATTTTATCTACTTGTTTTGTAGCTTGCTTTGGAATTTTTTAAAAAATATGAAGCATTGTTAGATGGTGGGGAAGTAATGTGGTGGACCACAAGAGAAATGTAAATTCTTATTTTATACGGTATGACTTGCATAATATATAAAACTGAAAATAATGAACTTGTGTAAAGATGGGAAAGTTATTTATAAAATAGGAAACGCCTCAAAGGCTTGGAACTGTGTGCCTATTAAGGTGTAGCTGGGAAAGAGGACTAACATTGGAGAATAATAGACTAAAAGTTACAAGGTTTAAATAGATGTATGAAACTTGGTGACAATTTAGTTAAAGGGAGAGAAGGGTTGTGGTGATGGCTCAGTGTAAGAGAGCTTGAGCTACAAAAATGTGAAGCTGAATTTGGCCCGATAGCAGCCATATTCAGAGTCACATTAAAAACACCAGGCATGTACCTTGTTATGAGATTGCAGAATGGCAACAAATAGAGGTGCAATATTCTGAATTAAGAGTGCAGATTATGTTGAATAATGCCATCTTAGAGTAATGTCATACTATAGCTTTTGTGTTTCATTTTGTAGAATTTGAAATTTTAAAGTTTAAGTACATGTGGTAAACATGTGGTACAATTGATTCATACTTGGGATTTCAATGGGCTTTTACCTTAAATTGTGAAAAGGATGAATCCAAAATTGCACATTTATTAGAAGTAATAATTATCTTGACGATGCTATCGACAGATGGAAGCTGATCATGCTCCAACATATGAATCCAGTGGAATAAAACAAATTTTTAGACAATGTGGCATAAAAAATGTTACAGATATATTTTACAATCAAACAGGCCAAACAATTGTAAGACAATCTAACTATACTTTAAAGGAAATGTTCATAGAACAGAAGAAGATATGGGATCTTCCAGAGGTAAATTAAACAATCCTCTATTGACTTTATTTTTTTTAAATGTCAATGAGACAGGTAGCACAGCTGCCGGGGAGGGGGGGGAAGGGGACTTGGATTTTAGAAAAAGCTGCTGAATTAAATCAGCCTATATATGTGATAACTTCAGAATGGAGGTAGGAAATATGTTGCATTGGGGTTATGTCTGTGTTTCAACAGGAAATGAAATACTGTGGATTACTTCAAAGTTAATAAGGACTAAATTTGACTGGGGAAGACCTCCTGAAAATCTTGACTACAGACATGAAGAACAAAACCAAGAGCAACCAAGTAGCTTATGTACATGCTGATCCCTCTACATAGGAACAGCTTTGAGACAGGATGAGATATGAATGTCTCTTGGTAGCCAATAAATTTTGTTGGGTACTGTTTAAAAAAAAAACAGTCATGGATTCATGCCTGCAACCCTAGACTTGAAGATCTTTGTTGGTTTTTACTACCTGACAACTTTACAGATTCTAGAAACGCTTGGGAGAACGGTCTCTGGATAGCCTTGGGAAGGATTATCTTAACTAACTTAATTCATGTAGAAAGGCCCATTTAAATTGTGGTCAGGCTCATTTCCTCTTTAGGGTAACCTAAGTGTATAAGCAGAGGGAAAATGAGAGATAACATCATCCACCCCTTTGAGTCTTGTCTAAAGATGCAATGTCTCCAGCTCCTGCCACTGTGACTTCCTGTCTGTAGTTCTTAGAACTTTACCCCCTACATTGCTTTTGATACAGCATGTTGTCATTGCTACAGAAAGGAAACCTAGATAAGAACAGAGGCAGGTGGATCCTGAGAGCTCCTTGTCATATCAGCCACAAACAGCAAATCCCCTGCATCCAGATCAGCGAGAGACCCTGGCTCAGGGAAACATTGACAGTGATAGAAGATAGCCTATGTGCTTTCTTTGTTTTTGCATAGCACATGAGTGCAAGTACCTATATACTAGCATGCATGAACCACATACACACATATCACACAAACACACACACACAAGTCACCACCACCACAACCACATACCCATGAATAAGGAGGAAGAGGAAAAGGAGGAAGATAAAAAATCTATTTCAGCATGTTAATATCTTTTAAAGTATAGTTATAAAGGGGCACATATCCTAAGTCCCAGCTCAGAAGACTATTGTGAAATTAACACATTCATGTAACCAACACCTAGAGTAATAAATACAGTGAAATTCATGGTCAAAAACTTATTCTAATTCTTCTGAATTTTTATTTTCCCCTTTATGCAAAATAAACACTATTTTTGCTATCATTATACACTAAGCCTTATTGTTTTCTTTGTGTGAATAAATTTAATAACATGGCAAGTATTCCTTGCATCTAAGTTCTTAAATATAAAAGATTCTTGCACAACCTATTCTGTTGCATTTTTGTCATGAAATTTTAATGCTAAATAATATTTCCTGCATACACTTTTATGTTGATTTATTCTACTATTGCAGAAGACTTTGATTATTCACAGTTCAGAGCTATTAGGCACATACTGTGAATATTTCTGTACATGAATTATAAACTGTGTCTGCATGGGACCCATGGATAATACATCGCATTTCATAGATACAGTTTAAAACATTTTCTGAGGTGGATGCATCCATTTGTGCTCCCAGTGGCACTATGTGAGAGTTCTTGAAGTCTCTTATTAGCACTTTGTGTTGTGAATCTTTAATCTTAGTGCATGGAGTGTGTGTGAAATGGATATCTTACTGTGGTCTCACTTGGTACCAACTAACCACTGATAAAGCTGAACACACAGACACCCTCTGTTGTGAATTGTATGTTTGCCTTTTTACTAAGGTTGCCTATCTTATCCCTATTGATTAGGAACATAAGTACTGAACCCAAATGCCCAGCAAGGTATCCTATTGGTAGACGTATTTGCAACCCATTTTTAAAAATTCTACAATAACGTTTTGAAGATAACTCTGCATTATCTCAAATATCTTTTCCTTAGGTCTACCTTTACTTTAAAAGCTCTCGTGGAATTAATTTTATGTTTTGATATGGTATGAGATAGGGATCAATTCTCCCTAAATTAATTTGTGAGTTTAAGTTCTTTCATTTAAAACAAAACAAAAAATATCAAGAGTCCCTCTTTAAAATTTATGGTCCTAAGATTCCATATGGAAAGGCAAGCAGGCAATAATGGCAGGGAGATTCTGAAAGAGTTTAATAATTGAAGAGAATTGTCTCATGAGTTGTACAATGTAGGGAGGCAGGGGACAGGGCATCACCCCTTTAATGGTCCTGGAAAATGAACCACATATATGATTGCATAGAATAGCTCAATCTTGACTGTGAAACTAACTGTAAATAGATACACTGTTAATATAGTATTAGAAGAAAGAATGAAACCACACACACACACACATACACATGCATATACACATACACAGGCATACACACATATACACACATGCACACATGCACATGCACACACATATGCACACACAGAGAGAGTATATAAAGCTGACACTTCAAATTAATGATGTTCAAATGTTAATTGCAATCAAATTATTTGGGGAAAATGTAACAGAACACTTTAAGTCTTTCAATGAAACAAGCTGTAAATGGAGAAAATACAATAAAATATTAATAGTCAGAACTTCCAACTGTTTATAAGGAAAACCTAAAGAAGAGATTAAAAGTAAATTATTTCATAAAAGTAAATTATTTCTACAATAGAAAAGAAGTCATCAAAGGATAAGGTAAAAACATTAAGCAACACAAGAGCCTGTTGGCTTCGAAAGGGGCTGCTCAGGAAGCAAGACTGAAAGTCCTGCAGGCTAGAAAGCAAATCTAAGCAAATGCTTTACCAGTAAAGAAAGAATACAAAGACATGGGAGGACTTTAAATACATGAAGATATTCACACACCCACACAATGAAAGAGATGTGCTGCTCCATGGCATATCATCTGAGACAGCAAAGCTTTAAAAGAGAATCGTTGATTGAAATAAGTAGTATTGGCACCAACTGTTGCATGTTGGTGTCTTTCTTAAGCATGGTGTGCATCATCCTGAAGTTCTTTGACATCTTACCTATGAAGCTGTTCACAATACCAAAATCTTGAAAACTTCCCCAAACGCCCGTAGGACATTGAACTTTTAGATATGTGGGCAAAAATAAAAAATGAACAGGAGGAGCAGGAAAGGGGGAGGGGTGAGGGTGGGGGGGCACAGTTTATATGAAATCTTACACAATGATTTCCAACATAGATGATGTAGAAAAAAGTCCAGAAATGTATACTATGATAGCATTAATTAAAAGACAAAGTATATAACTCTTCTAGAAAAATGCCCAAGAATCTTAAGAATTCACATGCTTAAAGGGAAAACCTTATTTTCCTAGGATCTCGGAAAGAGGGAAAGGCATTGTTTCAGCATGGTTCCTTTTATTCTTCTCTGCCTTGTAATTCCCATGCAAAGACCTACTTAGGACAAATGAAATAACAATAAGAATTAATGTCGGTGGAGATTACAACGCAACGCATGCTGATTGTTGGATATGATTTAGTGATCTTGATCGGGCACCACACGCATCAATGTCTTATCTTCTCCACGCCTGCATGCCAGCTCCCCTCATTTCACAGTTAAAGAAATGGGGTGAAGAAAGGTAGAATGGCTTACCCAGTATCACATGCCAGTTAAAAACAAAGCTACAGTCTTGACCTGGATGCGTTTGACTTACGTCATGTGCTTTCTGCACTGCTATCCCTCCTGATGTGCCATGTTTTACAGAACCTCCCCTGAAGGCCAGCCTGATGATGTCACAGCCCACTGGGCAACTTCTGTCATTTCCCATGCCCCTTCATGTCCCACCTCCACCACCTCACCTCAAACAGACTCTCATACAAACAGAAATGACTTAGTTTGGAAAGCAACCACCTACTCTGCAGTGACCCAAAGCTTTGCCTGACTCCATGGATAATTGGAGGAAACTAACAAATGATTTTCATGTTCAAGACATATGCGAGTAATTGGTCAAAGTTCAGTGGCAGCCACCCTGCTCTGCAGAAGTGAGCTGCTTCTGCAACCCTCGGCCAATGAACTCCTCGTCAAAGTGTTTTATTTACACAGGCAAATTCTCAGCACATGGCTGAATGGAAGATTGTCTTCAGGACCAAATTCCAAATGGTCAAGAAGCAAAGAGCAGGACTCAGATGATGCAGAAATGTCACTGTGGTTACTCCATGGTAAAAGAAACAGCATTTCTCTTGCTTAGCACCAGGATCAAGGCAAGAGGTGAGGAGCAGCCTATGCAACCCCATGCAGCTGAGAGTGACTCCAGCATCTTTGTTTCTATTGTTTGTTTTTTTGTTTATTGTGAGGTGCTGGGACTGAACATGCTAGCCAAGCATTGAACCACTGAGCTATAGCCCAAGTCCATTTTTTCTCTGTCTTTAGGTAAGGTCTCACTAAGTTAACAGTGTGGCCTGGAATTCTCTCTCCAACCCAGGAAGGCTTTGAACTTGAAGCCTTCTGCATTAGCATCCTACATAGCTAGGATTAGTGACATGGACCATCAGCCCAGCCCAGTCAGTCTCTATAAACCATCTGTGTAACCGGGGATAAGTTTCCCCAGCTCTTCCTTTCATCCTCCCAGACTGCATTATTTTTCTCCCCAACAAGATTGAGGAAAAGTTTCCAAACATCGAAAATCAAATCTGGTTTTCTGGTGCAAGATGTAACCCCAGCATTTGTTAGAGGCTGAGTTTCAAGTGTCTCAGAAACTTCAGACTGGAGTGGCAGTGCAATGGTGGGGCATTGGCTTGACTAACCTGCCAAAACTTTGGAGTCAGTCTCCAGGGCAGAGGAAAGTGGCCTCCATGTATTAATGATAATCACCAAATAAATGATAACTCTCATTTCTAACAGGATGAATTGATGATCTCTCTCCTTCCTTCTCTCTCTCTCTCTCTCTCTCTCTCTCTCTGTCTCTCTCACACACACACACACATGCACACACACATACACTCACATACAAGCACACACACACACACACACACACACACACACACACATCTGTATTAGACATTTCTCTCCGCTCTCTCTTATTCTGTACTTTTACAATATGAATGTTGTGTCTGGGGAACTTTACACACTTTTGTCCCTGGGGGTGTGTTTTACTAGAACTTTCATGGAAGACTTTTTCCCAAATTCAGGCCTCCACTTAGTTGCTACCAGCACACAAAGGCTTATCACAACCAAGACATCTCCTGTGCTTCTTGTAGGCCTAGAGCCTAGACTATGCTGGCTCTACCTTGGCCTTGGCCTTTCAAAATGTGTATTAGCTATGCTGGGGATGTACAGAAGGACAAACTCTACATACATTACTATATACAAAGTCTAAACATAAGATTACAGTTAGTTCACAACAAGAATACAACTCTGGCTTCCTTGACCATGTCTTTTCTTTTTTTATTTCCTGTGGCCTGCGATAAATAACTTCTGAACGGTCACATGAATGAAATAAACTGGCTCCTTTCACTTGTTCTTGATCTTTTTTGTCCTTTTGGATTGCAATTTAGGAAAAAACTAAAAGAACAGCAGAACTACTCTGTAGTTAATCATATAAAGCTTATTTGCCTCATAAGAGAGAGGGTAGGTCTCCTACATATATGTAGCAGATAAAAATGGTGGAGATGGACATAAATCAATAGATTTAAGTACATAAGATAATAGCAAAAGTAATTCTAATTTACTGAATCAAAGTAACAGTAACTACTAGATTTGTGAAATGAACGGATTGCCTTTCCATCCATTCAATGTTTCTTTCTCTGTAAAGAAAGCTAAAGGCTTATATTCAGAAATGATTTTGAGGCACTGTCTTTCTATACTGACAAGATTGACCTTGAATTCATAGTTTCAAGTCATCCTACCTCAGCCTCCTGAGCAAAACAGGAGCTACACTACCTCAAGCTGAAATCATTACTTTCCAGTCAAATCATTCTTTGATTTGTTTTGTTGGTTCTCTCTCTCTCTCTCTCTCTCTCTCTCTCTCTCTCTCTCTCTCTCTCTCCCTCCCTTCCTCCCTCCCC
>NW_021604564.1:15145009-15188703 GCF_004785775.1 Grammomys surdaster | reverse complement strand
TCTCTCTCTCTCTCTCTCTCTCTCTCTCTCTCTCTCTCTCTCTTTCTATGTATATGTCTGTGTGTGTGTACCTGCACATAGTGTGTATGCATGTATTTGCACATGTATGTGAAGGGATTCAAAACATTGACATTAGACATCCTATTTTATTGCTCTCCACTTTGTTCATTGAGGCAGGGTCTCTTGTTGAAGCCAGAATTCATGAAATCTGGCTGATCTAGCTGCATGCTTCTCCTAGAGAATCTTCTAATTCTATCATCTAAGTACTGGGATTACCGGCCACTGCTAACCCTAGCAGACTTTTATATGGGTGCTGAGCATCAAAACTCCAGTTCTTGCCTTTGCATGGCATCTTTTTCTGGTTTGTTTGCTTGGCTGATTTTTGTTGTTGTTTTCTTGTTTGAAGAATGTTGGTAAACCTAAAAGCTACTTGAATCTTCAGATTCATGCACTCACCATAGATTCAATTACCAAAAAGCTCTTCACAAATTCCTAATGTACCCTTCTCTTACTGCCATACTAAATCCGTTTTATTAAAGACTGTAGTTCTTCCTTTTATCTTTACTAAGTGAATTTTGATGAAAGAACACAGCACAGACAAATAAATCTCAGTTCTTGTGGAATGGCCTCCCAGTCCAGGAAATAGTTGCTTCACAAACCCAGCCTTGCCCACTCAAAAAGTCTGTCTGGTCTACCCGATAGTCACTTTTACCTATCTCTGTTCCCAGAGGAGAATAGAAAGAAGGAGGAAAGGAAGGAAGGAAGGAAGGAAGGAAGGAAGGAAGGAAGGAAGGAAGGAAGGAAGGAAATAAGGGAAGGAAGGAGGGAGTGAAGGGAGGAGGGAGAAAGAAAGGGAAAAAGGAAGGAGGCTTTGCTAGCCATCTCAGAGAAAAAAGACCATATATCTGGGTTCCTAGAACTAACAACCTTCGTTTATGACCACCCCTGCTAGATACTTCATGATCATTTTAAGTGAAAACACTATAAATATGGCCTGATCAGAGTGGCTTCAATAGGGAAAGAAAGACACTTTCAGACTTAATTGTTCATTTAGTTAAAACTACTTGCATGAAAGTATTACAATGATCTTGGAGCATAACCACACAACATGCCAGTACTGTCTTCTTCTTTCTCTTCCCTCTCCCATTCATCTCTTTTGTTGCCCAGATAGTTTCATTTCGACTTTTATGTCATTATATATATGATATTATACATCTTTAATGTTCAGACCAACAAGCAAGAAAAATTCTGTGATATTTGTCCCTCTGAGACTGCCATAATTCCCTTCATGCGGTTATCTCTGATTAACCCATCTTCCTGCAAATGACATGACTTCATTCCTCTTTATGGCTGAAAAGTAAATCTATTGTGTATCTAATCCATTGTCTCTGTCACCATGTGTTTGGTACATAGGGTGGTTGTGAGTTACCTACTGAAAATAATGTTGATGAATGCAGCATGCAGGTTCTTTCTGCTATATTGTGTCTAATCTTAAGGTAAATATGCTAAAGCAGCATAGCTGGTCATATGTACACTTATTTTTTATAATTGGGGGTGAGTGGTCTCCGTACTGATTCCATGGTGCTTTAACTGGTTTACACTCCCAACTGCATCATTTATGGGTTCTCTTTAGTGTACCAGCATTCCTTGTTATTTGTATTTTTAAGAACTCTCACACTGATTGAGAAACAGGGAATCTCAGTGAAATTGTGTGTGTGTATGTGTGTGTGTGTGTGTGTGTGTGAATTTTTCATTGAATTTGTCAGTTAACTTGAATATTTTTTATATTTTTTGGTCATTTCATTTTATCTTGTAAGAACTGTCTTATTCCATTGTCCCATTTACTGATTTGCGTGTTTAATTTTTGATATTCAAACTTTTTAGTGCTTTATGCAATGATGTTCTCTCTAAACATCTATCCTCCAGCAGATATATCACTAGCCAGGATTTTTTTTCCATTGTGTAGGACCTTTCTTCACTCTGAATTTTTCCTTTTCTGTACAGAACTTTTAAATTTTATGTGATCTCATTGGTCAATTGCCAGCACTATTTCCTGGCCAACTGGAGTCCTATTCAGAAATGTCTTGGCTGTACTGATGTCTTCATGTGTCTTTGGTATATGCAAAGTTGATTTTAATACCAAGTGCAAGCTAAGTATATAGTTTCATTCTTCTATGTATGGATATCCAGTTTTGCCAGCATTGTTTGTTGAGGAGATATCTTTTTGCCATTGCGTATTTTTATCATCTTTCTCAGAAAAGAGATGGCTACAACCAAATTTTTGTGTAGTCCTCTGTTCTGGTTGTAGAGCTAGGTGTCAGTTTTGAACCATCACCATGCTGTTTGTATTACTATAACTGTGGTCTAACTTGAAATCAAGTGTTGTGATGCCTGTGGAATAGCTCAGATATTCACAAGGTCACCAACACACCTCATGAATTTTGCTTTTCAGGAGAACTACTAATCTTTGCTCTCTGTTTTGTTTTATTTTTCACTTACAAAAATGCTTGAGAGAAACAAAACCTTAATCTCACTGGAGAATAACAGAGAAGAAAGTGTTTACAGTTATAATAGAAATCAATGGGTAGATACGTTTATAGTCAAAGCTGGTGATCTTAATTAGATCCTGGAAACCCAAACAATAGGAAGAAAGAACTACCTCCTGAAATTCATGCTAAGCCATCCACTTGTTTGGCATGGAACACTCCCTCACACTTGCCTCCTAACATATTAATATGTAAGCTAAGATTTTTACTCAAGATTCTTCTGACCATTTCACTCTCTTAGTTGGGCTTGATGTCATCCAGTGAAGAGTCTCATTTCTGAGGTTCAGTGAGTCCCCCAAACTAAAATAGAATGGGAGTGACCCAGATTTGAGGTGGATATCATACCCTACTTTTACAACGTAGACAATAAACTTGTGACCTTAAGGTAAGATTTTGGGTGCTGATGCATGAATAAGATGAAGTAGGGTTTAAGCGTGTGGCATATCCAACTGGGCACATGCATAGGCTTCACTCATAGTAGATACCACTTGAATGCCTTCTGTATCCATACAGCACACCCCACTACAAGCTCTGAAGAAAGTGAGAATATATGTAGGGACTAGGTGGTGGGATTTGCTAGTGGTCTTGAACCTTAGATAAAACTACCACCCCACTCTAGACCCTACTGGTTCACCTGTGTTGTGATGACTACCAGACAGCACTTACTCTTCCCGCCCTTAGACAGGACTTTTTTTTTTTTTTTTGATTCCCTGTATTGTTTAACTGATTTAAAGGGAGTAATTGTGTACTGTGCGAATGGCATTTTGTTTTTCTCTTAAAAGTAAGACAACAGAGAGCGATGGTGCACACCTGTAGTCTCACTATTCAGAAGACTGAAGCTAAAGGATTATGAGTTCAAGGACTGCCTGGGATATATAGGGAGTTCCAGGGCCAAGCAACTGATCAAGGCTCTCTCTCAGAATGGAAATGGAGAAGAAGGCTAGGATATATCTCTGTGGGAGAGCACTTGTCTGGAATATATAGCACCCTAAACTCAATCCTGGTACATAAAAGTCAACATTTTTTTTAGACATTATAAAATGTAAATAAGCAACTATCAACATTTTCATGAAAATTCACATATCCAAATTCTAACATGTAATGCCAACTAGTTACTCAGAATTAATTCCTGATTAAAAATTTTTTGTGTTGAGCAATATTAATTTTAAAAAGTACATGATTTTTTTTAAAGGCAAGAATGATTCATTTCTTGTAAAAAAAAAAAAAGCTTTGAAATAATAAGTATAAGATACAAATAATTACCATCCCCATCTCCCAGAGGTAACTAGCAATAATGTTGTGGTATATGTCCTTTGGGAAAATTGAGCTAGTAATAGATTTTAAGTTATATTTTAATTTATATTTCATTTTATTATTCTTAATTAATTATTAATAAGTTTCATCAAATAGCCACAATGTGCCACTGACTCAGGCAGTCATTGAAAGTAGTCTTGATAAAATGGGTATAATTAGCACAGAGACTAAAATTTAGGAAAAAGAGATTATAAATAATCTTAAAAATAGTTTATGAATATTTGCATTGTAAATTATTTTAGAATAATCCATGCACATGTGCATTGTAAATTATTTTAGAATAGTACATGCACATGTATATTGTAAGTTATTTTAGATACATTCAATTGTTGTGGATTGTTTTATGAAAGACTAATTGATCACACTAGCAGGTGAGGAGAGAAAGGAATAGCAGTCAAGGTAATATTAAAATTAAAATCTAAAGACTAAGTTAACCTAGCCAATTAGGAATATAGTGGAAGCTGTGGGAAGAGTCTAGATTAGGAGCAGTAAAGTGGGTGTACTCCAAGAATACTATGATGTAGAAAGTCTTCAAATGTATAATTGAACTTGGTGATTGATAGCAATTCTGCCAGTCTGAGACAAATTGAAGCTAGAGGACAATGAAGAAGCAGCTCATGGAAGTCCATGACATGTTGATTAGGTAGGATCCAGTCAAGAAACACCAGAGAGATGCTTAGGGTGTTCCCCAATGATCTGGAATACATCTATATTTGAGGAGTCTTGTGCTAACTATGGTCTACTGGTACCTACCACTATCCCTTGGTATCACAGAGGCCTATTATTCTGAAACCTTACTCCTCATTTTTTCTTGCTTTCTAGTTCCTACTGAAGTACAATGGGAGGGAAAAAGGCAAGAGAGAGGAGAATAACAGAAACATGTCATGACAGGTAATTGGTAGTAGAAGCAGTATCAGGATTATAACTGCATTTCAGAACACCCACAGCAACCAAGACCATCATGACTTCCTGATTTCTACTGGAGAAAACTTCGTTATGTGTCCCTACATTATAATCTGGACGTAAAGTGATAAAAAAATTAAAAATTAATGACAGTAGTTGAGTAAGAAGTTCCACTAGCTACTCCCTGGTTCTGGGTTGGGTCGCAAGCTTTCTCTCAATTGTGTACATTCTCACATAACCATTTGTAATTGCTTTTCTCCTTAGGGTAAACAGAATTTAATCCTTTCGGAAAACCATAGGGAGAGGTATTTTTTCTTTCCTCTTTAATAAGAGTAAAATATATATTCCATAAAATATCATATCAACCTTTTTAAGTGCATGGTTCCTGCATGACTAATACATTCCTGTAGTGTGGAACAACAACCAGAATTCTTTTTATCATGCAAAAACTGGAATCTCAGTACTATAAAATAACTCACCATGCTTTAATCCCCCAGTCCCTTGGCAACCACCATTACTTCTATGAACTAACTGCCATAGAAGCTGAATCCTACAATAGTTTCCCTTCTGTGATTGGTTATTTCACTTGATGAAATTTTCTGGACATTTATTCATGTTACTGTCTGTGCAGGGATCCCCTTCCCTTTGAAGACTAAATAATACCTATTGAACACATATGTAGACATGGATATAGATGTATATACATTTCACATCATCTATATTTCACTGATGTCCACTAGAGGCTTCCATCTTTTGTGTTCTGTAAAAACTGATGTCATGAACACAAGTCTGCAAATCTCCTAACAATTCCAATATCAATCCTTTTGAGTGTTTAAACCTGAAGTGAATTCATAATTTTCTTAGGAACCTTCATGTAGTTTCCCAAAGTGGCTTTTCCACATTACAGTATTTTTATTGTGTTCTTCCAGCAATAATTATTCTATGTTTTGAATAGTACCCATCCTATATCCCAATGAGCACAGGGTGCTTTTGTGTTTCAAACACACAGAGCTTCAAGTTTTTTTCAAAGCACAATTAAACAATAACCCACATCTCTAGGGGACATCCCTAAGCTGCTTACTAAGTTCCTTTCAGTGTCCTTCCTTCTCCTCCCCACTCTCCTCTCTATGACAGTTCCTTTAAGTCCAAGGAGAATGACTAAGATCATTCTTAACTGTTCCTTCTCTTATGCTTCCTTCCTGAGTCTGCTAACGATTTCTGGAAAAGCCTAAATCATTGCATGCTGATCAATTCAAAATGTAAACTTGTAAATGTTTTGCTATTTTAGCAAAAATAAGGTCTATCGAGCCACCAGCTTACGAGATCCAGGAAAAACAGCCAAGATGCTTAGGAATAAAGCACTAAGGGTTTTTCAAAAGCACTGGTCTTGTTGGCTCTGACTTGGGATAACCTGAGTTCTTTAAAAAAAAAAAAACTGGGAACAAGTACTTGGCAGTATCTTTCAAACTCTTTGCTGCCAAGATACAGCCGCCTCAGTGTCTCCTGGGCATATTTGTAGAGGTGCAGCCGCACTTTGGTTGTGGACACATTTCTTCAGCTTTGAAATATTCTCTTTATTCTGCTCTACATGAACTATGGGGTCTAAGACACTGTGTTCCCCACAGACCACACATTCTCACCCAGACAATGACAGTTTCTCATCTCTAGTTTCCTTATCTCTAAAATAGGAAGACAGCTTTCTGTTTCTGTTTCTCAGATTAACTGATATATATATATATATATATATATATATATATATATATATATATATATATATAAAATCAGTACATTTGCATAAGTAATTGCAAGAACAATATTATTTTTCCTGAAACAAGATTGTAGGTAGCAGCCATTTGGAAATAAAGTTAAGGATGAATGAGCTATCTAAATGTATTTTCTTAATTATTCTTGAACTTTTGGGGAGCTTTGAAAAATTATGTTTGAATAAATGTCAAAAACTTTAATACATATAATATTAAATAAATAGCTAATAACAACAAATTTCATATTAAATTTAAAGAATAGATATAGTAGTCTTCACATAAGTTGCATAATGTTAAGTAATTTAACCACTCCTTAATGTACACTTGTATCACAATGACATATAACCATCAATAGATGTAATTTTATTTGTCAATTAAAGAAAACAAGTAGACACTGTCTCACATTTTTAAAGGATTGAAATTCCTTTGTTTTAAGCGTATGTACGCTTTCCAAGAAATATGTCTACCGCAAGAGGCATAATTTAGTGGTAGATCACATGTTTAATATGCCATAAGCTCAGTTCCCATCACATAAAATCAAGCAGAAATACAAGGACCAGAATGAGAGAGACATAGACTTAACTTTTTTGTATGAAATTTCCCTTTTACTCATTACATTAATGTAGACTAGATCTCTGCTATATTATAAATTTTTCTCTTGTGTAATATTTGCATATGTGCCTCTATGTACATATGGTTATATATATCCACTTGTATTCTTTAAAATCTTCCCAAGAAAATTATAAAAGTGTTTTGCACATTTAAAACTTCTACAAAGTATTTACAAAATTTAATTAAGTAAGTAAGTAATCAGTGTGCAATGCTGAGGGATTGAACCTAGGACTCTGTGTGAGCTCACCACTCTACCACTGACCTCTCGTTCTCTGATTTTGGTTTCCACATATGCAGACACTCAGTGAAGCAGTAGAACAGACAGTAGCAGACCCTGGCTTCCCAGAGGAGGTTTGGGAGAGGTACAACTTTCCCAAGACATTATTTCCAATAAGTACTGGAATAAGAATTCAAATTTAGGCCTTCTATCTCCAAGGCTGAGGAAGTCTCCTATTCATATCACTGATGTTGTGGTAACTCTCCAACCCAAACATGCCCTGTCAACGAAAACACAACTCAATAATTATGAATACAAGCTGCAAGCCTAGATCGGGCAGATTTACCACTACACTACTCTATTCCCCATCTATTCCCCTTATAACTTGTGGTTTTTCCGGGCCAGGTGCTTCTCCTCCATTGTCCTTCTACCACCTTCCCCTCCATTGTCCTTTTCTCTCCCCACTCCTCTCCCTTCTCCCCCAAACTTTTCAGCTCCATCTCTCCTTCCACTACCTAATCACTGGCTCTAGCCTTTATTTTACAAGTTAAGGTGGGCAGAAGGTTTACCAAAAATCACCTGTATTTCCCTGCCTAATCTATTTTAAATGTTGGTGCAGCAACTGGCCTGTGATTGGACAGAGAAAAGGGTGGCAGAGCTAAGAGTGGGAGAGAGAGAGAGAGACTCAGGAGGAGGCTGAGAAGGGGGGACCAAAAATAGAAGTTGATGTAAACCAGTGTTTCTTTAACCAGCAATAGGTAGATATGAAACCAAAAGGTTAGGATAAATGGGATAACTTGTCTAATCTGTGTTGGTATCTTACCATTATCAATTGCCCTTGAAATTATTGTGTGGGTTTGGGATTTTAGTATTTGATGATATATAAATCTGATTGGTTAACTATAAGCATTAAGAGTTTTGATTTACTGGGTTACTGGGTATTGGGATATCTCACCACGAGGATGGCAGTTATTACACAGGGCTAAACCTAGTGTCATGTAGGGGGTAGGGTTGGCCTAGGGGCCAGGCCTAGAGCCATGGAGGCTAAGGTTGGCAGCAGACAGAGGCAGCAACCATGCCAACGTCTCGCCCCTCCTCCCACAAAAGTGGTCGCCACCACTGAGACTGGCAGCTGATGCTGGACTTAGTGCTGGAGCATGGCAACAGAGCCAGATGCCTCTATTTTAACACCCCGTGCTACACATTGACCCTTCCCAGAGCAGGTAGTTGGTATACTGATTGGAAAAGCAAGTGACCAATAGACAAGAAATAAATCTTGATTGCCTTTCTAGAATTCAAGAGAATAAACACTAGCAAAACACTGAAATGTGAAGGTCCAAGTCTAATGGAAGCTAGCAGCACTGGGAACTTTTTAATTCCTATTTGAGTGTATAGACATAGTCTTTTTAAAATGACACCTTCTCTAGAGCGCCACCTTCTCATTTGTGTTGCTTGTACAGTCAAATGCTATATTCTTGTTCTGTTTCTTGGTTACAGATGTATACCTTGAGGTTATTTCTTGAACATTCTGTTTACTTTCTATTATAAAATCTGTACTCTAAATCCCAGAATTACATTCCTAAAATAGAATTATTTAGATCTTAATCTGCCACTGCTTTGCATTGTTGCCACTGCCACTAACAGTAAGGAGATAATCAAAGGAATCCCGATGGATGTGCACAGGTCATGTTAACTCTTCAATCTTGTTACAGCAAATCCTGTATATGGCCAAATATCTGAATGGACCACTCTAAGTAAATCAGAATTACATGTAAGAAGCAACCAGAAATCCTTGATTGTTGCCGCAGGAGCGGCCTGATCTGTAGGATCTCTCTTCCCATCACAGTGCTGCACATGTGGCCCTGAGCTCCCAGAGGTGAGGATGTACATGACAGTTAACATGTCTTCATTTGTACAAATGGCAACAGAAGAGCCCAAGTTTTCAGCAGTATTGAAATATTGAAGAAATTATGTTAGATCAAACATAGAAATGAAGAACTTGTCACAATATACAGTGATTTTGTTATTTTCTTTGTATAATGCTACTTTGAATCTGGGCAAAAATCTGAAAGAAACGTGGGAGAGATGGCTCAGTGGTTAGGAACACTAGCTGTTCTGGCAGTAGACTTGGGTTTAGTTTCCAGCATCCACAATAGAAGGCCTACAATGACCAAGTTCTAGGTTACCTGATGGCATCTTCTGATCCCCTGTGGTACCAGAAATGTACAAAACACACACACACACACACTTATAAATATATAAAAAATAAAATGATATTAAAAAGAACCTAGGGGAAATGAATGGTGCTTCTGTGCTTATGAATTTCAATAGCATCATATTAAGGACAAACAAAGATGGGGTATATATATGGGGTATATATTTCAGTGCTACACTGCTTGTCCAATGTGTGTAGTAAGTCCCTGGGTTTATATCTGGAACACATACACCAGCCAGAAAAAAAGCAAGAAACACCAGGAAGCTCCCCTAACAAACATTGTTGCAGGCTGCTCTCTGTCCTGATTACAGCGTGAGCTGCAGACATGGAGGAATGCCAAAGCTGGGAAGCAGGACCTACAGGTCTTGACTTTGCACCGTGAAGAAAGTTCACCACAAGCGGCAGAACTCATTGCTGGCTACGATCTATCACTGATGGTCATCTCAGAACCTTACAAACATGCTTATATTCCACAAATCTGCCAGAGAATCAGGGTCATAAACACTGTATCTTTAGATCATTTGGATGCCAGAAGGGAACTAAAATTGCATGAGAAAAGAAAGCAGCACACAGGGGAGTCATTATTTTTCATCATTTTTGGAAGTCTTTATTTTTTTTTAGTTGTTCCTCCCACAGTAACGCACTGAAAGGCATAACAGTTTATATTGTACAAAGCATTGGAAGAAAGTACCTCAACTTGCCAATTATTTCCAAATGAGATTACAAACAAAAAGGAAAAACAAAATCTGGTTTCCTGATAAAGGACAAAATAACTGAATAATGCCTGTTCTTTACTTCTCTCTTTTTAACATAAGTTCAGGAACATTTCATTTTACAAATAGGGTTAACATGAACATAACATCACCGCACAAGCTTGCAGACAACCAGCATAAAATGTCGGGTACAGTTCTTAATCAGAAGGATCATGCTTCCATGAAAGAAATTATAGTCATTTATACAATTGAATCATTTCAGTATTACAAAAACTAAGTTGCATCTATTTGTATTTAGTTCTTTAAAAAGGAAAACAAACAACAACAACAAAAAAGGAAGGAATGTTAAGAAAAGCCAAACACTATTGGGCACTCCCATACACAGGTCCTGTCACCTTGGTCCTTGGAATTCAGAAAGGGGTGTGCCTCAGACATCATAAAATAGTGGCTGACGGGAACAGTGCTTTTTTTGATCAACAAACCATAGTTTGCCAACAAATAAATACATGATACACACAACACACACAAAAAATTGAAACATTAAAAACAGTGACATGATTGTCTAAAATTAAGATGTCATTACAAGGATTTGGCAAACATTGTATTAGTGGTACAGCGGTGCTTGTGATGAGCAGGTTACGTCACCGACTCAACCTCTCTGAGCATGAGCATACATAGTTTACAATATACACATACCCTTTTTTCTCCCCTAGTTTGAAACAATGTACTTAAGAAAGCCAAAAGTAAAGGGGGTGACAAGAACTCCTGCTGTCACTTCCTATAATCATTGTGCATTTCTTCCGACTACTTCCATCTCCCAAGGGTTAAATTACATAAAACTTTAAAAAGGAAAAAAGAATTAAATCGGTAGTTAAAAGCCACTGTTCCCGATCAGATCAGGTGATCTTGTAGAGTTTGATTTCTATGGCGTGTCCATTTATATCAATGCTGCCATCTCAACTGCTTCTCTTACCCACCCATCCCCTGCGGCAGGAGAATGAGGGGTGCCTTCCCCGTGAGGTTTTCTTTTGCCTCCAATCATTTTAGATTAATTGATCCTCCAGAAGTCAGCAGCTGCCTTGGCTGTGCAAAACAAAATATCGAGAATAAATAGCTTCCTTTTTCTCTCTCTCTTTACTTGTTCAGTTTAAGGTCACCGGACTTTATATGTGTGACCCTTCAGGGTTATAAGGCATTCTGCTCAGCAGTTTTGTAAATAGTTCTGTATGAAAGAGCCATGCTACCATTGGACTTGGTCCCACTCTGGTCAACCTTGACAATGTCATACATGGCTTATGGACTGGATGGCACTGGATTCTGCTGCAGCCCTTGCCATGCTGTGCCACACGTTGGAGGAACTGTGGGAGGTGGGATGGAGAGAATCCTTGTCGGACAGTGACAACATCATAGCATATGCCTGGAAATGAAAAGGAGAGATTCGGTGAGTGGCATTTGAACAAAAATAGTAGGTCTAATTTAAATAAGATAATCCACAGATATTAGATAGACAGGAGAAACTGGACGGAAGCACACTTCATGAGCATATTTGGAAGTGGGGCTGTGTTCTTTTTATTAAAATGGCTAAAATCAGTGCTCACCTTAGACAGACTTACGTAGATGGTCTGACTCTTGCACCTTGTAATCCAGACTTTTGAAGGTAAATGACTGCCCCCAGGTCCCTCAGTAATACAACTAGGGCTTATTTCTTCCCAACTTTCAATCTAGTGCCATTTCTCAAGTTCTACTTTGTGCTTAAAATACCTACTGCAGACACCTGACACCCTTGAGAATAAGAGAGCCCAGGGAAGTTCCACCAAGAAAGCAAACAACCCATGAGGACCCAACAATATCCAAGCAACCCTTACTCATGACTCTGCTGAACAGACAGTGCACAGAAGTGCTCTGACAGGAGGGACACTTTCTTCCTTGTGATCATGCCAAGTTCTAAATAACTGTTCAGAGATTCCCTCACCACTGCCAAGTAAAATATTCAAATGAAGTGTTTGGTCTTGACTTGTGAGTGAACTTTTCACTGTTGATTTGCTATTGTGGGTCTCATCCATTGCTAAACTTGCTTGTCAAAATGCTGTTGAAGTGGAATCATTAAAGTCCTGCCAAAGACATTCCAGTGTCTGTAAACAAAGACAAATGCCTCTGTTGTTCAGCACAATTTCATCTCAGGGAGTCATGCTGAGACATGTGGCCAGCCTGTGGTTTCTTCTCTCACCATGGCATTTGGTTAGATTAAAGGCTGATTTTGATTTGCTGGGTCATTGCTCTCAATGCACATATTTGGCTTTTTTTATTTTTGCATGTGTGTGTGTGTGTGTGTGTGTGTGGTGTGCATATGCACATGCCTGCACATAAGAGTTACATATACACATGAGCACCGTGTTTATATAGAAACCAAAGGTCAGCATTGGATAGTGTACATCAGGCACAGTGAAGCTTATGTTTTGAAACATGGTCTCGCGCTGGTCTGGAACTCTCACCAACTAGGATAGCTGGCTGGCCTGTGAGCATTGGAGACCTTCCTCCCACCATATTTGTCTTTCTTTCCATGAGTTCTAGGATTAAAACTCATGTCCTTATGCTTGCATAGCAAGTATTTTAATGACTGAGCCACAGTTGCATTTATATATGAAATTTGCCTCCTGAGTTTGTACAAAATTCTCAGTATTTATTTAACTAATATTCCTCAACCATGAATTCTATTGCCAGGTACTTGTTAAATAATTAAAGAATTAAGGACAAATAGTACAGACTACTGGTCCTTTGTGGCAACCTTGAGGAAGTCAGTGTACCTCTTGAGTTTTAATTCCTTATACAAAGTTGAGACAACCAAAAAATATAATGGTACTATCTCCAATGGTTATAGAGGAAATGTGCTACTCAGTTCAGTATGCTCCATGCAGATTGGCACCTATTAGGAAATTAGCTGTTTTAGGATATAATTTTCCTCAGGGAAATTCCCATGGCAAGATAAAGTCACTATTTTGCTGAACAAGGATTTTAGATTCAACAACTATATAAATTACAGAGTTAATATATAAATGCTTGAGAAAAGCACCAGAAAACTATTTTTAAAATATGATACAAAGTGTGTGCTCTTTGGTAATTCCGATGACAAATGAAACATGGGGAATGAATGTCCAGTTCCCCAGAACCAAGGAGATAACTTCTAAACCAGAGAATGAATGAATAAAAAAAAACTCTTGATCAATTTAGTTTACACAAATATTTAATAGAATATCCATACATATACAAATGTGTATATTGAAGTAGAAAATATCAGCTAGGTTACACATGCCTGTATTTACTGTGGTGCTAGCTGTTGCCATATCTAGGCAGGACATTTGACTTCAAAATGAGGGTCCTTACAGACCCTTTGTCATTCTTTCATACCGGATAGTTTTGATAGCTGCTATTCTATCTTTTACAGTATTGGGGGTGAAAGAACTAAAAGAAAGAAAGCTTGGCTCCTCTAGGAGTCTCTGACATCTGGGAAACCAGGAACTTATTGAAGCCGCCACTCCTCACAGATAGCTCTAAGTGGCTCTGGATGGGTTAATGTTAACATTAGAAACTGAGAAGTCACGTTTACCCCATTGCATTATAGAAAAAGGAAGAGAGATAACTTTCCCACCCTTCTCTTGCAATAAGGAAATGGTGTTCATCCATCATTTACATGATCCTGCCAAGATGTAAGTTGTAGAAACCCACTGTGTGCATGATGGCTATCTGTATCCATTTTGGAAAGAGTATTATTTTTTCTATTTCCAAGTGTAATATCACATACTTTTATTGAATGTAAGGATTACAAATGATTTAAATTATCCTATTGCCATAATGTGCCTATAATCTATATATTATGTGCTATAATCTATAGTCAAATTGACACCATGATCAACAGTCACATCATTTTAGCATAGATTTTACTATATCACTGTTAAAACCAACCCAAAACATCTCAACGAATAAGAACTCGTATCTAAGCATACATGCTAATATGGCCCAATTGTTGTGAAATACAATGTCATCTCCAAAATGTTCTAAGTGAACCACACAATTCAACAGTATGAAAAAGAAAAAGTTACTTGTCCTTTTAAAATGGCCTGAATGAACATTCAGTTGAGTGTAGACGTCATAAAAAAATTACTGACTGACACCCTTTATCTTTTAACAAAAGAACTCTTTCATTGGTGTTTGTACATCCTTTGTTGAGATGATTTCCAGTTGCCATGAGCTGGCCTCTATCATGAGTTGGGGATAATTCACTCACTCAGTCAAAACTCACAGGGTTTATTTCCAGATCTGCCACTAAATTGGTGCAGATCTTTTTATTTCTGGCCTCAGTTTAACCCTGAACTCTGGAGTTCATTATCTGATGAATAATAAATGAACAAAACATAAGAATTCACTAGATGTAGTAGAGAAAATAAGAGTTCCAGAACACAAGATGCCAACAGAAGCTAAAGATATGGAATGGTCAGAAAACAATCCTAAGCTAACGAGAGAATTTGAAAGTCAGTTTTGTGTACTCTCAAAACAGAAGGGAAAAAACTAACAGTAGACTCATGGCAGGGTCAGGTTTGTCATGGACATCTCGGGGCAGAATGCAGTTTACATGTCAATGGATTCATTGGTTAATTTTGGCATTGATCATTGGCAGAGCAAAACCAGGAACATCATCAACAAAGCACCCAAATCTGCTTGGCTTCTAGAATGCTGCCAGGTGACCATGTCTGTTTGTGTTCATCAAAGAAGTGCACGCTTGCATGCAGGGTCCCGTGCTGTGGGCTACGGCAGAGTCTGTACCTGTGATTTGGACTTTCTGTGTAACGGCTGTTTAAGCTCCTCTGGCACATAAGAAGAACTAAAGGAGGACAGCTCAGCATCAGTGTATTGATTCTCTTCCATTTCCCTCATTTTGAGGCTATCTGTGAAGTGCCTTATGTGATCTAGAGCAGAAAGGCCAGATTTATAGTCTTCCTCTTTATACCTAAAATGAACCAATGGGAAAGCACAGAAATTGGGTTTTCTTAGGCAGTTTTCTTTGTCTCATCAATTCATTTTCAATTTTATCTTAACAGCTGTCAAACTCCATATTGCATTTGTTGTATAAAGTAGCATGCAATAATCATTAGTTTAAAAATATTTACAAATACCATAGCTTCATATATATTTTCTTTAATATTTTATTGATTAAAGCCAAGCATATATCTGAAGTAAAATCAATGACATATTAACTCCACAATGAGTGGGAACAGAAGTCATACAGTTGAAAACTTCTTTTAAGTAAAGTCAGTTATAAAAATATTCAGTCAGGATACCTCATCATCACAGAAATATAATATTCCCTTCACTTTAACTATTGGTTGAGTCATTCCAATTAAAAATCTATCATCTGTAAAATTTATCTTAAAGGTCTTGAGTAACAACTATAGTAAATTCTTGAGTGAACTCAGTCATGATGAAAAATCTATTTTCTCTGAACTTCATACATAGAATCTCAAAATTAAGTACTCATGTAATCTTCACACATTCTTCCTGCCTTGGGATCACTGGAGTTCCACAAATACTAGTGTAGTTACATGCTTGCAGATCGTGTTCCCTGCCTCTTTGTTTTCCTCTATGTAAAACTGTTGATGCACTGTGTGTGCCTTTCCTAGGTCAAATTGAACTTTCATGGTTTGTTACTTCACAAATTCCTCATAATCTAACACATTCTTCCAGTAGCTGAGCAGAGCAGGAGCAGAAGGAATTTGCACAACAGTCCCCCCAAGTACGGTAAGACTGTCATTTGGCTTTCCACGTTGCAAGGCACTCACCTCAATGGGGATGCTTTACAACTCATCTCCAGGGCACCAGCTTCTTCATAGTCATCCTCTGGGATTTCTTCATCTAAATTAGTTACCCCCAGCTCCTTTCTGGGTTTTCCAGGAATATCATTGTCTTCATCCTCCTCATCCAACAACACCTCATCTTCTACTTCTTCGTCATCCAATAAATCTGAATTTTGGCTGGTTGCCAAAGCCTTTTCATCCTTGAAATGACTGCCATTCATCCTTTCAAGAGCATAAAGAGTAAACAGATCAATTACTGGCTTGATTTTTAAACATGTAATTAGTTCATCTCCCTAACAACAGTTTAAATATTCAACACTTACAAAAGAAATTTATATTGTGTGTGCCTCATTGCAACCTTGGGAAAATAATGTAATTTTACAAAGAGGTGAACAAAAAAAAAAAGTAATTGGATGATTATTTGGACTACAAATGTAGCCTCTGGCAGAACAGGAAAAACAACCCCAGTCTCTGATTTCTTATCACTGCTGATAAATGATATGGCACATGCAATATAGAAGCGAATGAATGTTTTCTCTGCATAATGTACATGATTACCATTTAAGTACCCACCATTTAAAGTAATTGATTTCTGGAAAACATATATCCCTGAGCAATGATGACAGACAACAGCTTAAACACACACACACACACACACACACACACACACACACACACATACTGAATCTAAGCTGTATCTAAGACTCTAAACACAATGGGAAAGGGTTGCCAAGGAACAACAGGTATTCACTGCTCCTGGATGACAATTACGATCTTCTCCCCTTGGACACAATACTCAAGCTTGGAGTTATTGAGAGCCCACTTATCTATCGTGGCTCCTTCTAAATGATCTTAAATTGTCTAACAGGGAAAGAGTTCTTTGTTTTCCAAGAAAACACAGAGAGGGTAAGTCAACTAAACATTTAAATGAGATAACAGCTTTTGAAACTGACTTAGCAGCCACAGCTAACAAAGCAAAGAATCATTTTCAACTTAAAATGTCCTCCATAATATTTCTGTTTACATTTGTAAGAATTACAATAAATGACTCAAGTATAACTTACTATGCAAATTCCATCTATGGAATTTGTAGGCATGCATGAAGCTAGAATGATGATCAATATAAACAAAATTTGGATATGTTCTGTTCTAAGACTTTAAAATAAAACATAATTATAAATGCTTTAAAAGAGGGAGGTGCCTTTGAAACATAACGACAGGGAAGGTGATCAGGCTCAGAAAGTATGTAAAGATGTGACCCATCATAGGCAGGCATGCATCTAACCCCTAGCACCGCCATAATTTTTTGTTACCATGTTCCTCTATCTAGTTACTATATCAGAAACACACAGTCTTCAGTTATTGTTGTAGACAGGGTTGCTTCTGCATGATGCGAAATGATTATTTAGTTCATGAAAGATCAAAAAGCATACATGACAATTCACACGTGAAAATATGTAGAACTTAATGTTTAGATTTCCCAGAATTAAACTGATACATGTAAGAAACAACCTTGGATATGACACAAGTGCGAAGCACATATGCATTTGACCAGAAAAAGTAACCTCATTATTGAACATTTTATACAGCCTCTTAACCTCTTTCTACCAAAAAGGATGACGAAAACATATTCTTCACAGACATAAACTATTAGTTTTCAGATATACTGCCAACTTGCTAGCTTGAATGGATGGAAATTGTTTTTTAAAAAAAGTGAGAAAATGAAAGTAAAAGAACAAAAGAGTCCATGGATGAAAACCAAAAACAACAAAAGCCAGCACTTATTAAGAAAACCTATTTGTTAATTATGCTTTCAAATATGGCAATTTATTGGGATAAATTATTCATCAAAAGTAGCTTGATAGCTGCTGAGACTGGAAAAATCAAATGACTCGGCGCTCTACTTCCATGCTTAGACATGTTGAAGCCAGATGTGGCAGCTGTGCAGCCTCAAAGTCACCGGTTCTGAGCTATCAAATTTGAATATACTTTTCAGAACCCAAATGGTGATTTTAATATTACTTATTTGCATTACCAAATCCAACTTTAAGGCATATATAATGTTTGTGACTAGCTCCGTTTTGTACTGCTGAACAATGTCCCTGTCTTAATCACACACATGGAGAGAGGCAAGCAGAGGGAATAATACATCCAACTAGGAGACATTGTAGTTCTTACAACTAAGAAGATGCCTAAAAGCATCTTCTTTCTCTTTTTCTTAGCTACAGTTACAAAAAATAAAGAACTACAGTATTTGCTTGCTTTGTTGTTATTTTGGTTAGAACATTTGTTATCTGAAGTGAACTTCCTTGAAACACAATGTAAAATGATTAGTCTTGGCTTTTACCAGCATATGAAGTTAAGAATAACTCTTCTCTGTTTAGAAGTCATGGAATCTTCATCAATTAAGTTCATGCTATTTAAAATATTCCAATGTAATAGGCTATGGTCACAGAAGCATAGTTCTTCAATATCAGATATTTAGTTACGAGTTAATGATAAGGAAAGTTATACATAAGAAAAGTTTGGACAAAAATACCATTTCATTAACTTCATATACACAATCAAGTGCAGATGAATGAGCAATTATCAGCACTAGCTTCTCCTCTATTAATATGCTTGATCTGGATGCTCATACTAGAGCAAGTACAGCTATCAGCTATGCCCACAAAAGCTAGTGTACCTGCCTGTTTGAGAGTAAAAATAAATAAAGAGAACACAGGGAAATAATTGGATATTAATTGAAAACATTCTCAAATAGCTTTTGGGCAAACATATTGGACTAATGAATGTGTAGTTCTTATACAAATTTACTCTGATACATAAAAAGAGGGCTAGGCAAGATGGCGACACATGAGAAATGTGTCATGGGTTATCTATTAAAATACCATATGATATATATAGTAAAAGCCAACAATGACCAGTGGTTCAGTTGAATCCTAATTGTGAGTTTCCTTCCAGTATTTAATTTTTTTGTTAAAATAATTTATTTAGCTGCCAAGGTAAGCAGAACTGCCTGGTAGTGAAATAGGCTGCAAAACAAATAGCCAGGTTACAACTCATCCATTATTTACATGACTTTGGGCAAGTCATTAACCTTCGATGTCCCCAATCCTTTGCTGATAACATTGCAGTCACTTTTACAAGGTCATTGTAAAAATTAAATTAACTAATATGGAGCTAAAGAGATGGCTCAGCACTTAAAGCACTGGCTGTCTAATCAAGATGACAAAGGTTGGTGTTCCCCAAATCCACATGAATGCTGGGTGGACATGGGGGCCCCGAAGACAGAGACTAAGGATTCTGGGAACAAGCTGACTACCAAAACCAGCAATTATCAGTGAGTTCTAGGTTTGACTTAGAGACCTTGACTCAATGAATAAGGTGGAAAAATGATTGGGGAAGATGCCTGATTTCAATCTCAGGCTTCTAGAGCATATACATGTACATGGGAACCCATATACATGTAAACATATACACCACACATACATGATAAAGAAAAAAAAATTAATTAGCTAGTATGTGATACATATTACACAACCATTAACAATATACTCAAAAAAGCACCAGCCACCAGCATCAGCTATAACTGTAGTCCCAGGCACACGAGTACAGAAATGTCTGCAAGAACGGTTTTACATACCTCTCCTCCATGTTCCGAGGAGACTGGCTACCATGGTTGCTATTCCCGATGAAATTGCGGATCTCTGTAAAGTAAGCATCTTCTTTGTCATCCAGAATTGCACCTGCGCTTTCTAGTTCTGAATGAGGGGAAGACGTTGCTGTACCTGAGTGGGAGAGGTAGCCTTTGTGAGAAAACAGCTGCTAACCACTGCCAATAGCAACTTGTTTTGAACCTCATTCCTTATGAGCTGAGCAGTACCATGTCCTAAAATTTGCTCTTTTCAATTCGAAGGAGAACTAGCAACTCTCAAGCTCATAAGAGAGCCTCTTAAGGGTGTTCTGAGACTCCAAGACCAAGAATTATAAACTTCAAGGCAGCCATTTCTTTTACTCTCTTGTTCTTATCTTTTGGAGCACTGGAGTGTTTTTATTTCTATAAGATAGCATAAAATATTATAGAAATCTTATATACCGATTCTGTGGTCACATACCACACTCAGTACTGGTTGTAATCAGCACAGGTCTGCTGTTGCTGTGCTTAAAGTGTGTGAGAAAGTGAAGGGTTGAAACCACTCCTCACAACTGATACTGTGTTTTGTTAAGAGAATCTGGGAGTAGACTCAAAAATAGCCCAGAGGCTGGCACAGCATGAAGAGGCCAATAATGGATCTGCCTTTTATAGGATGTTCTTCATCTTCCATGCAAAAACTAAAGTCATGATACCTGTGTCACAGAGCTGTTCTGTGGGTTTACATGAACTCACGCCATTGCAAATACTTCATGTGTTACCATGTCTTGTGCAAACACATGCTTTATACTGCTTATGTATTCCCGCAATGTACCTACAATTTAATAGTTTATTAGTACCATCCATATGACAATGGGAAGTTAGTACTTTCCCTGATCTAAAAGAAATTATCTGGTTAAAAAATCAAAATCAAGCATTCAACATTGGAAAGTTTTTGGTTGGTTGGTTGGTTGGTTGGTTGGTTGGTTTTGTTTTGTTTGTTGTTTTGGTTTGGTTTTCAAAATTGGAGATCAAACTCAAGAGCCCAGCTCATGCCAAGTAACTGCTCTACCACTGAACTATACCTGGGACCCCGTTAATTACATTTTCACCTTTTTTTCTGAAATCATGTTGATTAGATAATATAGGATATGTGGTACATAGAATATTCAGCCAATTTTTCTCATGGTATTAGACTTTTAGACCTACAGCCTAACAGTTTAAAACTAGAATTAGGTTTCTGTCTTTGAGGGAGATAAATAGTATACCTTGTTACTATTCAACATCATGCACAATGTTGCTTTCAGCTGAAAAGAATCAACACAATAGTTTATTCAAGAAAAATAATTTGGCTCTACAAATCTGTTTCTTTTTCCTTCTCTGAGTCCCCCTCTCCTGAACTCGGGATTCACTCACCATCCTCCCGACCCAGTTCCTTGACTCTTAACGAATTGCAGGTTGTCTATGTACTTCTACACCAGCAGTCAAATGCTGGCTCCTGACCGTTTATCTAACTTCAAAAGCAAAGGTCTAGAATCTCTTCTGTTAATCACATTCAGTTGGTTTGACCCCAAGGAAGGCTGGGGACTGCAGAGGAGCTGCTGGTTACTTAATGGGAGATAAGACTGTGGGACAAAAATGAAAGATATGCTCATCCTTTGGATGTCTCTGCAATTGTGTTCACTTCTGATCCCTAGTCTTATATAAAAATTATCCCAGAGACCACGATTTCTAGGTTAATATTCAGGGATTTTGCCACCCTTGGAATACATATTCTGTGACTAGATGGAAAGAGAATTCTTTCCAATTTAGGAAATTCCGACTCATGTATCTGAGAAGACTAGGTCATGTCTGTCTTTGCTTGAGATTGCCTGTTGAGATAAACCCAGTTGGATGAAAATAAAACCTAAACAGGGCCATAGAGTTTCACAGTCATGTTCATGAGTGGCTGCCTTATTCATGTGTTTCAAAACCCCAAGAGAAATGTAGTATGAACTTCTAGAGGAATATCAGATTTTAGTGTCAAAATGGAATGGAAGACAAAAATCACACAATTCAAAACATAAGTCATCTTTTCCTCACAGCAGCACTGAGGACCCACCAGACATGTTCCCGTTCTCATGTTTCTTCAGGTGTCTGTCAAGATTGGTTTGTTGACCGAAACATCTGTCACATAAGTGACACTTAAATGGTTTCTCCTTGTTGTGGATGTTGCGCACATGTCGCTGCAGGTTGGAGGAAATGCTGAATGACCTATCACAGTATTTGCATCTGGAAAGTAAATACAGACACAGTATTGCAAACACAAGGCTTGTAGACAGGAAAGCCAAAATAACACTTCACATAGGAATAGTAATTTATACAGGAAGACTGCAATTCTAGGAGACTTGTATCCCAATGTATCAGCTTGTATTTAAGTGATAGCTCAAATCAACCTTGTGTTTCAAGAATTCTTAAGGACTAAAACAGATGCAGATACTCACAGTCAACCATTAGAAAGAGGTCAGGGACACTTATAGAAGAGATGGAGGAAGGATTGAAGGCCCTGAAGGGGATGGAAACCACACATGAAGATCAACAGAGTCAACTAACCTGGACCCCTGAGAGCTCTCAGAGTCTGAGCCACCAAGCAAAGAACATAACACAGGCTGGAATGAGGCCCTGGGCATGCTTATAGCAGACAGGCAGCTCAGTCTTTGTGGTTGCCTTGTCTGGCCTCAGTGGGAAAGGATGTGCCTACTTTGGCAGATATTTGCTACGCCAGGGTGGGAGGATATCCATGGGCGCCTTACCCTCTCAGAGGAGAAGGGGAGGGTGGAGGGAGGGACTCTGTGAGGGAGGGGCCAGGAGGGGAGCAGCAGAAGCATTTGAGATGGAAATAAATAAATAAATAAATAAATAAATAAATAAAGTATAAATTATCTAATGTCAGCCTTGATGACAATAGGAACCAAAACAACAACAACAAAAAAACAAAAACAAAAAACAAAACAAAACCAACTTTGAAATCTGATATGAGGTAAAAGCCCAAAATAGAAAGTCCATCCTGGGAACTGAATGTCATAGAACAACACAGTCACCACCTCAAGATCTGATTTCTTATTTTCCTCCATTTCTAAAATGGAAGAGGTAGATAAATTATTTGAGATTTCCAGCTATTCTAATTCCAGTTTGTGTGTTTTAACCACATGCACAAGAGCAATATGTCCAAAGCCGAATATAACACTGCATTAAGTACAGAATGACCAGAGCATGATAGCATAGCTACAGCCTGGGCCAGCATTCAGCCACAATGAATATGAGTGCAGAAACCTTTCAATTTAAGCAGAATTCCTGGGAGATGGAATATTCCGAAAAGGGAGGTTATCAAACATTGCCTATTGTTCTATAGCATAGAGGTTTGTCTAACCAAATTGATCTTGTCACCTATAAAGTGGAATATTTATTAATAGAAACTAAGGGACTTAAGAAAACACAAATTTCCTGAGTTTCTTCTAAACATCAATTATCTTTGAATGAGCATAGGCTTCCCATTTTTTCATTCTCTCCTTTTAAGATTTACACGTTTCATTAAACGTAAGTATAAGACAGTAGATACATGCCCATGACTAAAGGTGATCGTGGAACCTAGAGGCATCAAATCCTCCTGAAATGAAACTCCATGCATTGTGAACTGTTGTGTGGCATACTTCTGAGCCATCTCTGCACCTTCTTTTATTTCATTATCATGTTTATAAACAATAACTTTGAAACAAGATAAATATGCTTACTTTAATGAAAGAATTAGTGTTCAGGCCAACATAATTGCACTACTTACTTAAAATTTTTAAAAGACAATCAAACTATAAAGTTGCTTAAGATAAAGTCCACTCACTCTTGAGGAAATCCTAACTTGAATGCTAATACTGAAGGCAAAGAATTATACTTTAAATAATAACTGGTATTTTAAAACTAGCCATGATACTATTTTCACAGTATTGCAAGTAGTGATATTATAGTTACCTTGACCCTGTATAGTTTGGCTAATTTTAGCACTTAACAGAACAGCTCTATCTATTGATAGAACTGGCCCTTTTCCTAGAATACGCTATCTGTTGAATCTCTAAATCTAAACATGTTTTTCTTCTTCTGAGGTTTAAGATGTTTGTTTTTTTGAAACCCCCTGTTGAGATCTGTGGGTAATGACTAAATTGTATGAAGAAAGCAGATGTATTTGGATGGTTGACTCCTAGCAGAGACTCGAGGCTCGAATGACAGCAATTTTAGTGTTATGAGTTTTATAAATTAAAATGATCCTGATTGTTGAGAAGACAGAGAACTAAAGTACAAAGGATTTTTGAAGGTAGCTAACATCTTCTAAACACCTATATGCTATTAGAGATCATACTAGATCCTGTAAACTGCAAACTAAGAAGCTTTATTTGATGAAGAAAAGACATTCCTACCCTAGGAGATATATTCACATTTCAGTATACGTTCAAATATGCAGCAAACTAGTTCTTATTACACTGGGACCTAATGAACATTGACAATTACAGTGCTTATCAAGATATTTTTAGAAAAACCATTGTCAAACCTGTAAGGTTGCTCTCCTGTGTGGGTTCTCAGGTGGCGTGTTAGGTTCGCAGACCTTGGAAAAATCTTGCCACAGTACCTTTGAAGGAGAGATATTCGTAGGAGCAAGTCAGCACAGTTGACAGTTCCAGTGGAGCACGAAGTGGTCATATGCTTAGTATTGACTTAATTAATTCTGTATGCAACATATGTCTCTAACATCTACAATTTGCAACAAAGCCATTCTAAAGGTATAAAAATAACTATAAATACAGGCTGCATTAGATCTGGTTGAATTTGTTCACACATAAGTGAGTGGTTTATGAAAAAAGGCATTACTCCTGATAACGCCCATGAGTCTAGTTTATTAACTCCATATCTTTACACTCACAAAACTGGATCAGAGAAGAGGGAAAAAATTACAAGTGTTTGTGAATGTGGGTTGATGTAAATGTATTTCACATGTTTCAACTCATTTTACAGTTCCGACACAGTGACATCTCCTAATACCAGGAGTGGTAACAGACCAGATAATTCCCTAAGATTTCAATCATTAAGGAATTTCCACAGAAATTTCTTTTTGGAAAGAACGTGACAGTTTGTCCAAAGAGTAGAAAAATTGATGTATTTGAATTGGATAGTACAAATTTCTGAAACTATGCACAATTAGGAAACATGGTAGAGGCATAAAAGAAGCTTTGCCCTTTCACCAGTGAGTACCAAGAAATGTGCTAACCAGTTTTTCTCACTTACGGACCTCATTTGTCCTTTCTGAATAGCTTTATTCAAAATTAGGCCCACAGCAATTAATAAATATATGCTTGATTCTAAATGAATGCAGTATTCTACATTTGCTTGAAAATAATTAACTGTGAAAGAAAATTCCTAACTCTCCAAGCGAGACAAGTAAACGTATCTGGACCATTTTTGTTTTGTTTTGTTTTGTTTTGTTTTGCTTTGTTTTGTTTCTTTTTGTTTTTCAAGACAGGGTTTCTCTGTGTAGCCCTGGCTATCCTGGAACTCACTCTGTAGATCAGGCTGGCCTCGAACTCAGAAATCCGCCTGCCTCTGCCTCCCAAGTGCTGGGATTAAAGGCGTGCGCCACCACTGCCGGCAACACTAATTTTTTTTAAACCTCCATTTCTATATATCACTCAACAAAGAGAACTTTGAAATAGCTGAGATCCATCATGGCTGCTTTCGGGTATCCAATTAATAATTTGTAAAACAGACAACAGGCTATTTTAAAACAAAGGAGAGATTTTCAGCGGTAGGTGTACTGACGCCTCATACCTGCAGGTGTAGCGCTCCTTTCCCTTCCGCAGCAGGTTCTCTGGCAGGGTGTTGGGAGGAGCTCTGAAGCTGAACATAGAAGGTACTGACTGCAGGAGCTCGCTGGCCTCTGGTTTCAGGGCGCTGAAGCTTTCTAGCTTTTCCGCCATGTTCTCAATAGCTGACATCTGAAAGGAACAAACGTGGACCGTGAAAGATTTGAGTTCTTTGCTTCCACAATGATCTCTCGCTAACCGAGAATATAATTCACAGGAAGACTTCAAATCTTCTGCATGCAACAGATTCTGAGAGAGACTGTGGGGTTTCAGTGCTAAACAACGAGACTATTGATGGATTTGAAAAACTAAGCTGGGTGCACTTCTTCCACAGTGACCCGATTAGACCACGTCATAGTAATATGATTGAGTAGTGGAATACCCCACAGAGATAACAAAACCAAGTAAGACTTTATGTAATTGACAACACTATGCTATCAGTGAGAAACTGAAAATTTTAGCAAAAGTTACTACCCAGTATGCATAAATAATTAATATAAGAGACATGGTGCCCCATGAGAAGAATTGACAGCAAGAAAGAACATAAAGTCCTCAAGGGATACAACTTAAGCAAAAAGTATATCATCCAGAAAGAAAAGTTCAATGTGTAAAAGTTATATTTTCTAATGCTGTGTTAAATTAGTATCTGGGCAATCCAAAATTTTTAGGGGGATCATATACACAAGGAATTTTGGTGAAATGATCATTTGTTCTGAACAGGCTTAGTTTAAATGAGTTTATGGTGTCTTCAGATAATTTCACGTGGAATGCATGCTACTGTGTAAGAGAGCAGTTCCTACTCCAGTGCGCACTCTCTTGCCAGACGCTAACAGATGCACATGGTTTGCTTATCATCCACCCGCTGCTGTGTTTGAAGGACTCATGTTTAGAGGGCAGTATTTTCTTTTCAACTTAGTTTGGTTTTTATTGTCTATGAAGAAAATTTTCCTTTTTTTCTTCAACTTTCCTCAAATGTTGTTTCCTTGGTGCACCTATTTTATTGGGGAACTATGCACTATAAAATTTTGAACAGACAAGGTTAACATTAAGGCCATCTTGTTAAATTAATTTGTTTCTCCGAGTGCTAAAGTACCAAAGAAATAACAGCTAAAAGTACTTCATGTGCACTCTGCATATGTCTCAAAGAGCTTTGGTGGTAGACACAAGGATCTAGATAGCAACTGCAGATTCAAATAACTGGCCAATAAAAAGTATACATTTTTCCCTAATGAGACATCAAGACAGAAATAGAGATGCACTTTACAAGATCAAGCTAAACAGAAAACCCAGTATATCTTTTGCTCAAAAGAAAAAGTAACAAGGTGTGAATTTTTCTGAACGGACAGCTAGACAGAATACCATAAATTTCACAACCTAAAGCCAAAATCCCAAATATGATTTTCTTGTCATGAGTATGTTGTATGTTTAATTCTTCAAATGATTATTCATGTTCTAGTTAGCTCTCCCTCTTTCTTCTTTATCCTAGAACCTGTCCTCTCATTTCATGCCTGGACTCCTAATGCTAGCTACAAATTGCTACGTACAGGGTACCACTTCCAATTTGCCAAGTGTCTTTCATCAAACACAGCACATAAAAAAAAAAAAGTCTCAGAGGAAAGTCAAGATACATTTACTTGCTGGACGACAAATGTGAGCGCATTGGGAGGCAGTGAGGGCTCTAAGCGCAAGGGTTTGATTCATAATCACTCAGCAGCTAAAACATTCTCCACAGATGGAAGTGGACAGCACATTTGTCACTATGAAGGATTTCGACACATACTGATCACAGGGCAAAGATATGGAATGATGACACTGGTCAAAGTGCTTGGCAGAGTCTGTCCCTGCCAAACACAGTTGTACCCGCTTCCAGCCAGTGTTAACATATTCAGTTTATTTATTAAAAATCAATGCAGAAATAGTTTATGATGCTGTTTTATTTGCATTTATTCCTCCTAATTATTCCTTGCAGAAAATCATTTTGAAAATCTATCTACCATGGAATAAATTGTCTGAGTGAAAAATAACCTCTGATCTGCAATCTGACAAGCAGTAAGAAGCAAGAGAAGGGTCGCAGTGTTCTCACGCATTCAGAGGGCAGAGCAGTGGGTGCATGGGTGGTAGTTATAAATATTTTATTTATATTTAACATTTGGGTAATGTTTCATCATCAAGTAATTTTAAATAATTTGAATGTCCATCTTGCATACACTCAGATTGCTGTGGCAATGGATCTTGTTAGAAACACTATCCCTCTTTTATGGAAAGCAGCCTACTCAGGACTGTTATTATTCTCAGCTTTCATCTCTAGCACACAGAAACTACAAGCCCTTTGAGTTGTTTGAGAGCAATTGGCTGTTGAGAAATGTGTCTTGCTTTAGGAGCTGCTAATAGCTAGATCCTTTTGAAGAAAGATCAGTGTGCTTACATCACCTCCAACAGTTTCACTGTGGAAAAAACATCAAGAAATAAGAAAATATATTACAGACTCAACAGCTACAGGATGACACCCTCAGTGACAGTAGGAAAAAGAACAGACATTACCCAATTGTTTCTCTTAAAAGCCACACTCAACTTTGACTTCTGGGATCAAATGAAAAGAGGAGAAAATTGGGATGGAGAAGAGAAAAGTAGACTATGGAAGCTGAGCAAAGGATAGCTATAAGCATTAAACACACGTGGAAGCGTATGCATGTACATGTACAACACAAGCTCACACATACATGCAAACATACTCATATACATATGTGCACACATGCTTACATACATACACATGTTCACACATGTCTACAGAGATGCATGCACACACATACATACATGTACACAAAAACACACACTCTCATACAAACATATACATATGCACACAGTCACATAGACACAGACACATACATCCGTGCACACAGACTCACATACACACACACTCACACACACACACACACACAAACACACACACACACAGAGAGAGAGAGAGAGAGAGAGAGAGAGAGAGAGAGAGACTGCTCAGCTAGCTAGACACCAAGCTTTTATTCCTTTATTCCTCCCTTCCTTTCCTCTTCATGAAATTTGCTCTCGCATCACTTGCTCTCAGTCGAAGTGACTAAACATCCCTGTTTGAACAGATAGAAGCAATTTAGACATCATGCGCTTAGTCTAACCTAGCAAATCTGTGACCAATGCTGTTCAGACCCATACCTTATTGGGTTATTTAATATATGAGTTAGAAAGCTTTACCTTTCTCCTTCTATCTGGTCTGACTTGTGATATTCCTCCAGAAGAAACATATCCTATCTATCTTATATAGATATAGTACCTTGTGATATTGATGTTAAAGTCTGACTTTGTGTGTATGTATGTATGCATGTATGTATTTTTGGTTCTTCAAGACAAGATTTCTCTGTGTAGCTTTGGCTGCCCTGGAACTCGCTCTGTAGGCCAGGCCAACCTCGAACTCATAGAACTCAGCCACCCTCTGCCTCTCTAGTGCTTATATTAAAGGCATAAGCTACCACAGCCTAGCAACTTGGTATTTTTAAAAGTCAAGATAAAATGAGATTAATATAGTAGAATATTAGTAGATATAATTTATATTATTTAATTAGGAAAAACTCAATACGAAGAAAACTGAGATACAATTAATAAAAATTCAGGAAACCTAAAGGAAAGAAAGTACCTACTATATGTACTAGTAGTGTATTATCATATGACCCATTAATATCTTCAACTAATCTAAGATCAGCAAATGAGAGATTTTTTCCAATGGAGCATTAATTTTATTTGTATATATGTAATAGTTGTCGATAGTATCTACAGCCCGATGTCTCAAGAAGGAAGTTATTTCTCTCCCTTCCAGTCCCCAAGAGGCTATTAACTTTATACTGACGCAAACTATTAGACACAATTCCCTAGCTCCCACATCAAACTGTATCTATGCCCCTAGTCAAACAGAATTAAGTAATCAAAAAAAATCCACCAACATGGATGTAAGTGCTTAGCTTAATATTTATTATCTAAGCACCAATTACTGAAGTCCTGGAAAGTTTCTCATCAAAACTATTAAAGTGACAACCTGATTATGGGAAATAATATATCTGTCCAAGTGTACAATGAATTATGTGAAATAATGATTCCCAGTTAGATTACATATGACTTTATCATAAAACAACTAACTATTCATAAATAACAGGATGTGAAAGTTCGTGGAGTCAGTAGATTTCTATATTTGTTTACTTGATAATCTTGAGAACCCTCAAAATCGTGGTCATTTGAGGAAGAAGTAAATACTCGTATTTTATGTTTATCTCACTGTTGAGTCAAGTTCAACAGTCATGATGACAAAATCACTGAGTTTATTTGCCATCGAGAATTATAATCCTGCATCTTCAGCATTTATCACGAGTATCAATTTTATAACACATGTGTATATCGCAGGCTTGAAATTTGACTCGCGGAATGGAGTATTTCAGACACTACAGTGTTAACTCTGAGAGGAAGCCTAGCTGGTCAGTGTGTGTAAAGACAAGCACAGTGGTGAACATCATCAGCTTCAAGCAGGTAACAACAGGGCAAGTGACAAAGTCACACTGTACCTTAGGAAGGATAAGAGAACTGACACATGAAACTCAGAACAGACCTGTGCTGGAGAGGAGAGAGGAGAAATCCAGAAAGTGCTAGAATGTTCCAAAGAAAGCCCCACTGTTGTACGATTTAGCACAATTAAGGTAATGGCTTGCACGCTTTCTCTCCAGTGCCCCCACCCTCTCTCAAGCTCTCCTCTCACTGCTAATAAATATTTTTTTATGTTTTTTAAATACATGAGATTAATCCTTAGATGTTTGACAATAATGAATTCACAATTCATCACATATTCCACAACAGAGAAAATGGCGAAACTCCTGGTAAAGAACAATTAACATCAGATAAGAGAAATACATAAGTGCTAACATATTCTATCTAATTAAGTTCAGATGGGAAAAAGTGTGACTCTAGAGTATCCACACTACCCCAAGGTTGTCTGTATCCCTATGAAGCAGGTCATTTTGAGTAACGATATAAACACAGAGACACTTTAAGGAAAATTTTAAATACATGTTGCCCATCCACCAAATTCTATTTCAGGGTGAAATGTAAAATGAGGACTCTTCCTTCCATGCACAACTTTCTGTATAAAAGAAATAAGCCTATCCCTTGCTTCATGAACTGAAACCAGATTTACATCGTAGTGAAAGTTACAGAAAAGAGACCTAATTTTGAAAACCCCATTCAGTACTTAGGTACAAAAGTTTAGTTTTATATCTGTCTCCAAACAGCAGGGGAAATTTCTGCCTCTGGAGAAATGAATTGGAACACCAGAGTCAGCTTGTGTTTCTACACAAGTTCAGGTTTTACACTGCTTGAGGCTTTATCAAAAAATATCTGTAATACATTATCCCCAAATAATAATGGTTTTGACTTTATGGTTCATTTTAAAACTCCCCATATAGAGTCTATAAAAGGACATGAATATCAACATAGAACTATGTGGAGTGGGTGTGACTTAACGAGTAAAGTTGTTGCATAAGTCATTATCAGCTTAAATGCCCCATAATATCAAGAATATTCTGCTGTTGGATGAGCAGGGAAGTCGTGTGCTTCACCCCTATCATGTAATGGACAGCTCCAGATTCGT
The DNA here is from genome assembly GCF_004785775.1 of Grammomys surdaster. Classification (NCBI taxonomy): domain Eukaryota; kingdom Metazoa; phylum Chordata; class Mammalia; order Rodentia; family Muridae; genus Grammomys; species Grammomys surdaster. The sequence goes on along the minus strand of NW_021604564.1, from coordinate 15,157,399 downwards.
GTCTGCCCGGCATTCAGAATAAGCTCTATTCTCTTTAATGCTACATTACTTTAGTCAAAAATGTAAGGAACTTACCCATGTTCTCTGGTCAGGTAGTGGGAACTGGTAGCAAAATTGAAACAGAAACAGAAAATTACTTCTGTGTTGGATCTTTACTGCAATCTCTCCTTTGAGAAATGAGCATTTATTCTAATCTGATAAATTTTATTTATCATGTAACTCTATCTTGAGTAAAAGTTCTAGAAATGAAAATTAAATCTATGTAATCTATGTATCGCTCTGATGAGTTTCCTCTACTTCCTAAAATTAATCATCGAACCAAGCTTAGTTAGAAAAAAGAATGACTATCACTCTAAGAAAGCTACCTACTGTGTAGTACAGAATTCATAATTAGGCAGGGGGTCCTTTCTTTTTTTATTATTCACTGCAAAGCTATGGTCCCACATTTCCCAAATTCTGTTTTGATTTCATTGAAGGCAATTTCCTGTCACAAACCAGCCTGTTGTATCTCTATCACACCAATAATAAGGAAAATGTGGCATTTACTAAAATGGGAATAATTACATAATAAAAGATAATTCTTTTTTTGAAATTGTTGTTTGGAATTTTATCCTTGGTAGCAAGGGACTTGGGTTATTAGTCCTCAGAATACAAGAATATGGAAGAAGGAATAAATATGTTTTAGTTATTTGTGACAATAATGATCATAATCTTTAGGGAAAGCCTCTGTGGCTTAGATGCTCTACCAAAGGCTGAAGTTTATACCCTTGAAAATATCAGTTAGGAGAAACATTCCATGCTTCCATGAGCTTGGTGACAAATAAGCAATGTGCCAATAGGAAAGCAAAATAGAATAAGAAAGGTAAGGGACATGTGTGGTTCCCACAGCCGTGTGTAAGTGACAGCCTGGAATATATTAAGTTATCCTCAGCTCTCCAAAATGGAGTAGACACATGGTCAGGGAATGTGAACAAGTGAGTAAAAGAGAAAGCTTAGGTAAAAGATTTTGATATAGATGAAAAACATCAAACCTATGAAAATAAAATGTGACAATATCCAAGAATAATATCAAAAGTACAGAGAAATCAAACCATGGACCATAGCCACTTTGACGAGGGTATAGTCACCAATGGTTTTTACTTCATTCCCTATGATCTGGATGGAAGATACCCTGACCAGGAACTAGAGAAGTGGACAGTCCATGGTATCACTCAGTGAAACACTCACTCCACCTTATCTATTTGTGGCCATGCTTTCTTTTTCAAAATTAGAATTCAATCTAAAGAACCATGGATAATCTTTATCCAGAGAGAATATCTACAATGCTCATTATTCCTATTAGCCAGCTAACTTCTTTATCTGATGAAGAGAAGCAAAAGGTGAAGAGTTTTCTAATGCCCTGATAGCACAAAATGCCTTTTCAAGTACGGGCTGGAGAAATTTAGACTCCTTAGTCATCTCTTAATTTGGACATATGTGAGCATTTATGTTCTAAATACTTTGACACAATTTAAAACATTTATAATGCTATAAGCGGTAAGATAAACTAACAGTCTTTCAGAACAATTTAATAAACACGTATTGACTTATTCTCTTATCATTGTCTAAAGACTGAGTTGTGTTGAGGGATTGTGTTTAAAATAATGTGAAACTAGGCTTCTCCGTGGCATTTCGTGAACCAAAGTTGATATATGCCTTTACAGTTTTCTGAATCAACTGAGAATGGGATATCCTCTTTGTTGGGTGATAGCCTGAAATACAGTGAATGTCAGCAACTCTTACATGAGTTTCTTTTAAATGGGAAGAGTCTTTAAATGGTCTTACCAAGCATTTATTTAGCTGTTAAATCATGGAAAGGCCTGATAGCAGGGGCTAGCCTTCTGTGTTGGCTTACAGCACCTACATAGTAAGGTCATACCAAGGGCACACTAACCACCTTTCTAAACAGCCCCAGGAACATGAGGAAACCATGGTTTGGAAGGTAGATGAGGACATTAAAAGCTTACTACAGTGGCTTTATCTTCACCATGGAAGACCTGTGCATCCAACCCTAAGGGTCTCCATTAGGTCCTTTCAAAGACCAGACACGGTATCAAATACACCCTCATGGTAAACCTTGCAATTTATAGTTACCTGTAACGATGTGTGTTCGCCTCTTATACATAAAGAGCTAAACAATCTTCCTCAAAACCAAAGCACTTTTGCTAATTATAAATAATAAAAAAACCTTTGTACCACAGTTATTCCTAGTCCCAAGCCCTTAGTTTTATTATGAAGTTAGAATGGAATTAATACAAAAACAAACAAACAAATGAACAAAATGCCTAACATTGGGACGTAAGCAAAGTTTTCTGAAAGAAAAGACCTCTCCAACGACAGTAAGTTTCAAGTTAGAGCTGAGCTTCTCCTGGGTGTATCCCAAGAATTTACCTACTAAGTATTATTCATTAAAACTGCAGGAATGGTACTTTAAGCAGTGTTCCACTGTAGCTTGGAAATAGCTTGTGAATTAGGAGCCCTGGATATCTACCTTCTCTCTTCCTCCAAAGTCCCCAGTGGCAGTTCCCACTGCCCACCACATATGATATTGGCATTATACGGAGACTGACTCCAGAATGACAGGAGTTCACTCTGATTTGTAGGATCTGGAACATACTCACTAAGTACTGCAAATTAATTTTTGTTGTCATTCCTGGGTCCTAACAATAAGACGTAGCAACAGGCAGTCTACACACCAAAATGTGACACTGTAGGTGGGAGGGAAATACACTCTTGTGTTCTCACAGCATGGCAGAGTCTAAAAAGGGACAATCCTTGTGCTGTGAGCAATGGGAACATCCCTTATCTGTCATACCTTTTTTGCTCTTACCTTTGAGAATAATAAAATAAAACACATTCCTTCATATTCTCTTATTAAATATACATAAATTCCACATTTATAACACAATCCTATAGACATGTAATTATTGATAAATGAACTTAATCATTTTATTAAGTGACACAATTACTAAGGCTAGCCATTGATTTTTAGAGGCCATGGGCACCTAGAAATCAGCATGTTCAGAAAGTTTGCAAAGATAAGAAAACTAACAGCCAGATAGAGGAAATAACTCAAAGACTCTAACCCCCATTCCTGTTTTCTTCACTCTATCATGCCCTGGAACACTCAGTCTTTTAGTACTTAATTTCTAGACGTTTTATATAATAAAAATAGGCAAGCAATCTGATCACTATTCTTACATGTATATAATAATATAGACTCATGTGTGCTTTTGTTTATAATTAGAAAAGAAAATACCAAGAGAGTTGTACTTTTATATAATGTCTGAAACATTTGGCATTTTGTATTCAGGCTTATTAGCCTGTGAACCCTTGTAAGTGTTATTAGGTCAGTATAAATATCAAATATTTACTGATAAACATTGACTGCTTCAGCACTTGGTTCTTTCCATGAAGGGGGTTATGTAAACAGTATCAGCCCTTAACCTTCCTATATAAAATCCATGGTGGAATGTTTCTGGAATGTTTGATACCTAAGCATATATTTTCTCAATTTAGATTAGAGTGAGAATTTTGGAACACAAATAAGTTTTTATATATAACTGTGTTCTCCCATGCTTGTTTTGGTATTAAGGAAGACAGTTGGAAAAGTAAAAACACAAAAGAAAAGATAAGAGCCTTATCCCAAGAAAAATTAATGCATTTGCTACTTAAATGGAAGAAATTTTCACCAGTTTATTTAGGGGACTATCATGTATGGCTTGGAAATACTACAAAAGAACAAATTTATGTACTAAATTGTCAGGTACTTTCTTAAAATCTTTGGTGTCTTTAAAGATCAGAGCTTGTATCATTTAGACACAAAGCATAACAAAATGAAATGTGAGTTTAAAAAGTAGATTCCAGACACTATGTTTGCCCTTTCAGTATGACTCTCTAGCTGTGGATTAATATGTAAACCAGTCTTCAAATAAGAAAATTAAATGGGTGGCAACCCAGAGATGAAGAAGCAAGATAGTACTGTTCAGTATGCCCCTTTGCAAAGAGAAACTGTATGTCTTTTGATAAATGGGCCTGGCTCCATTCAGTAAATAGCTCTGTGTATTGTGGGGAATTCTTGTGCAATTACAGCCCTTCACTGGAATGCCCAATGGTGTCTAGATAAATTCCTTCACCCTCTATGGTAACAACTTGTCAGGTAGACTCATTTCCTGTTTTTATCTAAGCACTGAAAGGACAGGAGTGACCTTCATGAGGTTGGGACGAGTCACAGTGTGATCCATATCTTTGTATCAGGAAACTTTAAACACAAAAGACAACTTCAATATTTATTTCCTTAGCCGAATCTGATTCACTCCAACACGCACTTTAGCTCAATGAACAGTCAAGGCACATAATAATTTAATACCCAAACTATCTTATTTTTACACATATACTAATGACTTTTTCTTTTAAAAAGCTTGGGTTTTAGTCCTGCTAGAATTTCCTGTGTTCTTCCACAGCAGCATCATAGGAAATCCTAGTGTTCTTAAAGTTTCTTTCAATCCTTTGCACCTGTTTCTTGGGATCAACAAGTTAGTTTACAAGCTTGAAATCTCAAATCCAAAATACTTACTTGTGGGTGAAACAAGAATCCTGGAGAAGGTCTCAAGTATTTTTCTTTCAAAGCTTCAAGTGGGTCAGTTAGCTTTCTTTTCTCTACTCTGAAAGGTTAAAATCAGATTTGGGAGCGTCAGTCTTATATCTGAATCTCAGGACAGCTACTGTCACTCAACACAGCAAAGCCAATGGACATTTTCATTGGGACGCACTTACAAGAAGACCTCTCCTGGGAAAGGATACACTGGGCACTTCTATGTCCTCAAAGGGAGAAAGCCCACTTGATAATGGAAAACTCCTACTTGATGACTAGGGTGGAAAGGGAGTTTGAAAGCTGCCGTTACTGAGTTATAGGAATCTGTACAACTCTGGGACTCTTCTGATTCAGATGGAGCAAAAACATTAGAAGATTTTGAAATGGTTGGTGAAAATTGGGATGATTTAATTTAATCCATTTTCTAACAAAAACTACATCCTCCTAAATATCCACTCTAGTTATTGTAAATCTGCCTACTGGGTGCAAGGGAACTTCCAAGTTAGCTAGGCATTGTTGCAGATATTCAAGATGGACTCAGGTATATACATTCATATGCAACGTGTGTGAGAGATAGGTATAGAAATATTCGAATATTCTTTATTTCTCTTTCAAGAGAAGATAGGAAGTAAGTTTGAAAAACAGGAGAAACTTTAAACATGCTCCGCATCCTAGCTGCAGTTAGGCATACAGAGAAGTAAAGTAAGACAGACTTATTTTTTACCAACTATTGGCAGTTAGCTTCTAAGAAAATTTAAGTAAGTACACGTTTAAGCTATAATTGAAAGCCAGACTTAAGGAACACCTGGAGAATGAAAGAGAGGGTTAGTAACTAAAGGTCATCTTTGGCTGCATGGGGAGTTTGAGGCCCGTGTCAAGAACAAATTTCGATAATGCTATTGAAACATAATAGCTGTGAGCTCACGGATTTTATTCATCCTGTATTTTACATGTATTATTTTTCTTACTGAAGTAGGCAATAAGAGGCCCATTTCAGCATGAAAACTCTGGAGGCTGCAAGGCTAAGCTGCACCCTGGGGCTGACACTAAAACTAGGCTTTAGAGTTTTTCAATAAGACTTTGCCTTTCATAAAGTGAAATATCTGGAGCTATAAAACTGAAGTCAGCAGACATGGGCTGAGGAAGGTCAGAGGTGATGAAGATGACACAATGGGTATTCTTTCGGTGTTGAAACATGACATTGGTAGCACAAGGACATTTTAGATTGTCTTCTTTTTCCCTAGATATGGCCTTGTTACATAACCTCAGGATAGCCTCAAACTTGAGATGTTCCTTCCTCAGCCTCCTGAATGCGAGGATTACAGGCCCATGTTACCACACCCTTTGTTCAGGGCTCTTCTGTTTCTCTTGTTGAAATGGGGATAGCCTTTTGTATGCTAGAAACTTTAGAAGACACTGGCAAGAACTTTTGGTTCTAGTACTGAATGGAAGGGCAACACCAAAACTCTTCACTAAGCAACAGTAGGCACACTAGGAAAATGATCCCATCTTAAATAAGTTCAATAAAAACTCCACATGTTCCACAAAGTCTTGAGATTTTAAATTAGAGAATAAATTGAAAATTCCTATAATCTGTAAAAGGCATAGTAAATACTATGATTAAAGAAAATTAAAAATAAAAAATCAAATCATTTTTGGTGGGGACTGTTACAGTATAGTATGTAAAACATATTCTACTAAAGATATATGATTTACCTATAGAATGCTTATACATACTAAAGTAAGCTAGGTAATGATGGAATTAAATAGACTTATTTTAAGCAATGTACCCATTCTAAATAGAAAGTCACTTTGTGATTAATATTTCACATACTTGGGGTTCTAAGATATTTATTTAGAAAAAGAATGCATGTAGCATATATACCAATATATACCAGTGGGTTAGCAAAGAGAAGACTGGCTGTTCTAGGTCTTGTGTCACTCTAAATAAGCAACTTATTTACATGGCCATGTATACCTGTGCTAACCCTGCAGGAGCCTTGCTTTAAAGATGACTTTCTCATATTTTCCACTCCCCAACAATGTTTAAAAATAAGTGTGTTGTTGAAATAAAAGAATCCTGTGGGCCTATTTCAAAACCTCAATTTCAGAGACATCCAAGAAATAAGTCCAAACTTAATCTGCCAATTTCTGAACTTAAAAATATGATTTTGTGGAATCAAACCTCATCCAGTTTAATAATAATAATAATAATAATAAGTAGTAGTAGTAGTGATCTGAGAGTTCATAAGGCATCTGGGATGGCATAGCATATAACCTGTGTTTCATACATCCATCTCGTCCACCATCTCTTCCCATCATCCTTACCTATAAATGGGATCCATGAAGAAGGGAGTGGGTCTGGCATGCTGCAAGGAGCCATCTGAAGATGGCCTTGTTTCCATGTTGTTTCCTTTCTTTTCCCCAAATACATGGTTTTTTCGAGGTTCAGTCAACTTCGTCCCACTGGCTCTACTCCTACTACCCATACTTAGATCCAGGGGCTGGTCTTGGCTTGTGGCGGGTGTTGCTGGAGGCTTCGAGGGGCCTGAAGTCAGGGGCTTCTCGTCCTTTCTCTTAGTGGTGAGGTCAAAAGGGGACTCAGAGCTTCCCTTCTGCAGTTTCTTAACTTCATTTGGTGATTGGGGCTCCATTTTCAAAGGTAACGACCTCAAGTCTCTATCAGGAAATGGGTACATTGATTGAGAGAATGCTGGAAAAAATGGGAGGGGAAACATGGAAGGGTAAGGTAACGCTCCAACTTTTTTGTCTTGCAGCCCCACCAGTCCTGTGGAACCAAAGTATTTTTCAGCAATAGACGCAATAGCCTTTATAGAATCATTCACAGCTCCTGACACCGCAGTTTGCTCCTCTACAGATGCTGAGAAAACGGAATGATTGTTGTATTCTTTCTTATTATTTATTGAAGCCAGATTCTGCAGAGGGCTTACTTTGTCTTTGAACATTTTACCATTTTCTTTACATTTCTCTTTATCACTTTCAAGGTCACTTTCCAGATCAGAGCCCGAGGTTGTTTCCAGGTCACTGCCACTCGGTGTACTGACATCATCAAGGTCACTACTCTCTGACTGGTCACTGATTTTCTCAAGGGGCCTCTCTTCAGAGGACCTCTCGGGTAGCAGTTCCACTGGCTTATTGTCCCCTACAGGTGGGTGTTTAGATAGTGCCTTCAAAATATCCTGTGTAGCTGGCAGTATCTGAGGATGTGTCAGGAGGGGACTTTGACATTTGTTTGACTGTTCGGTACTTGATAGTCCTTTAACAGGAGGACTAGCGGGTATCAAAGGAGGCCTGTGGTATAAGCCCGAAGGAAACAGACCAGGAAAGCTAAAGGAAAATCCAGGAGCTGTTGGAAAGGTAAGACCAGCAGGATGCCTATTGGTGCCAAAATAGTCAGTCAGGCCCGGGTTGGCATGACTCATATTAACCATGGACGTTTTATCCATAGCTGGGGTTCCAGGAAGTGAAATGCCTTGGCCAAAAAATCCACCTGCCGCAAAATGGTTCTTGCCCTCACAAAACCTCCTGTGTTTATTTAAGGAAGACGTAGTGCTGAACATTTGTCCACAGTCTTTGCACTTGATTTGGGTTCTGCAATCAGCATGCATGCGCTTATGACGACAAAGGTTTGAAAACTGAGTATAGGATTTATGGCAGACCTCACCTGTGTGCAAACAACAAAAAAGAGTCTCAGGCTTTATGACAATTGCTTCTGGATTCAGCAAGTATCACAAGTGGTTTACCCAGAATAGTTTCAATTAGAAAGCCAGGAATACAAGTTGGGAGTCAGCGATCTGGATGCTCGGAACACAGAAAAAAACGCCATTTTTCTAGATTCCAAAGCAAGGCATCCAGCCTGACAAATGTCAATGAGGTAGCACAAATATTTCACACAGAAAATGTAAATATTTCCCACCCATCCCCCCTGCACAATATTTTTCATAATATTTGTGGGTTTAAATATTTATGGAAAAACACAGCCCAGAATGCATTGCTTCCCCCACCTGATTCCTAACGCTAGCAGAGTCTGAGAAATTAAAGATATGTTTAGCACAAACTCTTCAGAGCATTTAAAACATTCTGTATTAGATGCACCAAGACAGGATAAACAGCCTTCCCCGCAAGTGCAATCTGCCCTTTCTCCCCTCTCCCCGTGGGGAAGGGCTGGAGCCGCTCTCCCACTATTTCGTTAGAATTGTATCATAGGCTGTCATCATTCACACATCAAAGCCACACAACAATGCGTATTGTGTATTGGGAGACCCTTTTAACAATCATTTTCATGATTTGAGAAAGACTGACATAATTTACAATGGCTCTATTTTAAGCCCGCGGAGGAAACTACATTGAATGTGGCCCATCCTGCATTGCTGGTTCCCATGAACTATGAGCACGTCCTCTGACTTCCTCTCACACCAATGGCTGTGGTAACCTTCCTGCAGATGAAACCCCCAGCCTTGGGAAACATGCTCACTTGCTGCTGTATCTTCCGCAGTTATCTCAGGGCTTGACTTCTGTATGCGTCGGCTGAGTATGGGAAGCCGAGGAGAGGCTGTGACAACTCTGATCCTGAAAGAACCTGGCAGCCAGTGTGGTCCTGAGCTACCCTCTTTAACTAAGAATTTGTCAATAAAGTAGCACTGCCCCCCTTCTCACAGATGTGCCAAGACTTCTAAGCATATATTAAGGCCAAACTTTGTAACCCTTCACCTTTTCCAGCAAGACTTCACTCAGTGTGAGTCTTACAGGATTATAAAATCAAATTGCTAAGTATCATTATTTAAAACTTTTCTGGGGGTGAGTTACTTTATGTGTGAGCTTATTTTAATGCTTCCATGCGTGTTTTATACATGTGGAAATATAATATCTTTGCTGGTAATTGTTGAAACAAATTGACTTCAAGAAAATAAACATAAAATTTGACAGTTACTGATTCTCAATGATTGCTGACTGTAGATGTGGAACGCTGGAGTCAAAAACTTCAATCAAAACAATGAAAATGTTTAAGACAATTCATTCAAAGATAATTTTATAGAACCCAGTCAAGCAAAACTCACCGGAAATTTGTCCTCCCCCCTCCACAAACAGGATGTGCTAAGCAATTGCTTATTTTTTTCTGATAAGGACTAGACAATATTTTTGCACATTAGTGTGCCTGTGAATGTGAACGGAGTCTTTGCCACACTGCAGGGACTATCACAAGGATTTTAGTAGGAAGAGAAGATTTTTTTTGTTTTGTTTTGTTTCTTTTTTTTTTTTTTTTCAGATTTCTACCAGAGTACATCCTTCAGTCTGTTCTGACAGCATTCAAACAGGATCTATCTATACATGTTCTATTTATATTACATGATACACTAAATAAAATCACATTGGAGGTGGGTAACACACTTCCACGTGATTGTATTATATTGATTCATTTATGGGCAATTCCAAGGAACTAAGTCATTTATTATTGGAATTATAAAAAAAATACTCTTTTTTTTTTTAAAAAAAATCTATCCTTTGGGACTAAAAGTACTTAGAGAAAATGTCTTAATGGGTAGTCAACCAACTGTAATGCAGGAATTGCAATGTTTTGGAAATGTTTTGGAAAAGGTCTCCTCTTCTTTCATGTAACAGAAAATCCAGAGAGTGTATGTCAGAATAACAGAAGATGTTCTTGACTTGTCTGGCTGCATCTTTTGTTACAGGACAAGAAGAGTCTGGGTCTGGTCTCAAAAAACATTGAATCTGGGAAGTTTCCTTAGTCAGGAGCTTAGTTTACCACCCTTGAAGGCTTGATCTAAGACATCAGTAACCAGGCTCCAGGTCAATGTTTCAATTGATGTTGAAATCTATGCTCCAGTGTAATTTTCTCAGTAACAAGGAATTAGCCTGCAATTAACATTGCATCTTTCTCCCTCATAAACAAGCTAAGAAGTATTTTGAATATTTTCTGTCTATTAGAGCATGTGGTTTCTATTTGGGAAGGCTGGAGATTGCTGTAAAGGAGATGAGTAATTACCTTAGCGTTAGGGACCCTGCACTCACTGTAATAAGAGACAGTTGTCATAAACACACCAGTGGGGACAAATCATGGTGTGTGGCCTTTGAGAGAGAAACAGATAGCAGCCATCGGTGAACCTCCACCCTTTTGGGCTCATGGCAACTCCTATCCTTAAACCCCTTTGTTCTGAAATTGCACGGCTATTATTTGTAATTACGCCATGGTTCACTGTCAGATTTGATATTTGAAGAAAGTCATCTGCTATTTAAATTTACCAATAATTGCGAGAATGTGTTCAAGGGAAATATTTGATGCAGGCCAAATAAGAAAGGACAATTCTGATCCTTAAGTGGAACTGTTTCCTTTAACAGGGCTCATGTGTTAGAGTGTGCAGATGGAAGAAGAGTTAAGCAATGGAGCCTATGCTTTCCCATTTTAACAACAGATAAAGTATAAAATAGGTGATCAGAGGTCCTTGTGATCTAGTCTGCTCTTCTCATCAAAGAATAAAGCTTGCCAGCATTTATTTCTGATGAGCCTGAAATAAACTAACTTAGAAAGCTCAGAGTACTTCCGAGCAGGCTTGCAGAGAAATGTGGCCTAGAGTCATGAAGTCATGAATGCATGCTTGCTTTCTTTCTTTCTTTCTTTCTTTCTCTCTCTCTTTCTTTCTTTCTTTCTTTCTTTCTTTCTTTCTTTCTTTCTCTCTTTCTCTCTTTCTCTCTTTCTCTCTTTCTCTCTTTCTCTCTTTCTCTCTCTCTTTCTCTTTTTCTTTCTCTTTTCTCTTTTTCTTTCTCTTTTCTCTTTTTCTTTCTTTTTTTTTCTTTATTGTATACTTAATTTCCCCTGGTTTCAACAGTGTTTCCCCAAGGAGATCAGGGCACCCTTTATTTAACTGCTGGTTGTCTTCACTCTACCCAGGGAACAGACATCTATGCGAAACAGACTGGCTAGTACCCTGGAGAGGAACGACAACTACTTCTGGCTCCTGGAAGCACAAAGGAAGACTGTGTCAAGGCAAAGAACAGTATAGTTAGTCTCTGGCAGTTCCACATTGGCACTGAAAAGTAGATGGCTTGCCAACAGGTCCTGTAGTTGCACAGTACCTCAGATACTGACTGCAAACCATCAGTGCTTGTCTGAATAAATAAATAAATAAATAAATAAACAAACCAAAGGGGGGGAGTACTGTTTTACATAAAGTTCCCAGATCAAAAACTCAGAGGTGTTGCCAGGCACCGGTCATGAATCAAACAATTCCGCTCATATCTGAGTCCAAAATCAGTTTAGAATTTGGTAGCACAGCTCACTTTGTCCATATCTTTGTACACCCGGCCTAGCTCTGGAGCAAATGGATCCAGAGCCATTGCCTAGATGAAGTGAGAACAAATGGGTTACCTTCTGAATTATTGCAGCACAACCCAAAACAGACCCACACTGGTGAGCAAAAGATGGTAAGCTGAGTTCTTCTTGCCTTGAAGTGTGTTATTAAAGTGCTGGATCCAGGAGTGTGCCAAGTAGGTGGGCAAAGGGGCTGTCCCCTGAAAGCATGAAGCTTGTAAATCTGCTTGAGTGCAGTGGGTGGGAGAGGGAGCCTGTCCAGCATCAAAGGGAAAATACTTTGCTTTTTCAAGTGGTCCAAACTACAAACCTGCAATGTAAACAGCATACAGCAAAGGAAGAAAGAATATCTTACCCCTCCACACATACACTGCAGTATCTTACCCCTCCACACATACACTGCAGTATC
>NW_021604564.1:15117991-15144909 GCF_004785775.1 Grammomys surdaster | reverse complement strand
TCTTACCCATCCACACATACACTGCAGTATCTTACCCCTCCACACATACACTGCAGTATCTTACCCATCCACACATACACTGCAGTATCTTACCCATCCACACATACACTGCAGTATCTTACCCCTCCACACATACACTGCAGTATCATCTTACCCATCCACACATGCACTGCAGTATCTTACCCCTCCACACATACACTGCAGTATCTTACCCATCCACACATACACTGCAGTATCTTACCCATCCACACATGCACTGCAGTATCTTACCCCATCCACACATACACTGCAGTATCATCTTACCCATCCACACATACACTATAATCCACAAACAGCAACATAAGCCCTTCTTGCCAGGTGGGGGGCTCTTCCAGCTCCTAGCGATCCAGAACAGGTTTTTAATCACTTCATCTTGATTATTGATATCTGTAATTGTCTGTTTTATAAAGTCATGAACATTTACAGTGTGAGACAAATCTGGTTGTCTTGATTAAATCCTACAACCTAGGGAGACTTCTCTTTCATTATTTAACAACTCTATTCTTTACCTGATACTGATTTCACCTAAAAGAAAACACCCCAAGGATTATAGACAAAATGCCATGGATCTAAGAAATATTTTACCTTAGAACATAAAATTGCCCTTCTATTTTAGACCATAAAACACTAACCAGGCAACTCCTCCCACCCACAGTGGCCATGTGTGGACATGCTATTGAGCAGAGCGCCTTTCAAAGGAGAAATAGATGCAGGAAGAAGGCTGGGGTGTTTAAAAACTTACAGATAAAGGGCTTCACACTGCTGTGGATGTGCTTGTGTTGTTTGAGGCCTGACGAAGTGGCAAATGTTTTACCACACTCCGGGCAAGCATGAGCCCGGGCACCAACATGCTGAGATCGAATGTGTCGCTGCAGGTTGCTAGGGTCCGTGAAAACCTGCTAGGAAATGAGTACTGATTAATCCAGAAACTTCACTTATAGATACAAGAAAGACCAGTGATGGCTGAAGGAGGAATTTTCTTTTGTCTTACTTTTTTTAGTGTCTATCAAAGACTATATGAAAGCTGTATTTCCAAAGTACAAGAAACTCCTTCAAGGAAGAAACTGGAAAATGATTCATTTTTCTGCAATCATTCTGGGATATCCATTAGTGTCCATTATCAGACTATGCAATGAATGACTCTGTCAGGCCATAGACAAGGCCTTTGTAGAAACTAGGGCCAAAGACTAAGTTCAGTCCTAGCTATCATTAAAAATACCCTTTAAAATAAACACATATTGCGCACAGGATTTGGAAGATTTTGATGAAAGCACCCAAAATCAATTTAGATAATTTTCCTCAGAGGTTAAACTCAAACACAGTGTTTCCTCTGTGTGTTTCCAGCAACCTGGAGCTTTTCCTTTGAACATTTCACTAAATAAAACTATGAGAGACTCAGTTACACATCCAGGAATAAAATCTCCTACAAGGCTCTGTCAAGTGTCCCAATTCCTATTGCCATGAGAAAAGCTGTGGAAATAGAAAGCAACCATGCCCAGACTTCACTGTGTTCACTGTGGAAAAAAAAGACAAAAGGAAGAGAGAGAGAGAGAGAGAGAGAGAGAGAGAGAGAGAGGGAGAGAGAGAGAGAGAGGAAGAAAGAAGTCCAAACAAAAACAAAAACAAATCAAAACCATGAAAGTTGTGAATGACCATTGCTATAGCCCACTCTGAGGCCCAAATGGAGAGCTGTTATTTCATCTGAGTATTGTACTGCACTGGCCACTAAGACAGATGCCCTGTGCTCTTCAGTGTGTACCAAGTTATGATTTACAAGAAGGACTAGGTGAAAAAGTTAGAGTCTCCCATTCTTCATGAATAAGTCTTTAGAAGCCTTATGTGACTTTTCTCACAAATTGCTATTAAAAGAAATAACTAATGCATGTTGGATACAATTTTCATTCCCCACAAGGCTATAAAACAACCCCACACTTGTAAGTCAGTAGCTAGCGGAACTGGGATTTTACCAAGGATGTCTGACACCTAGTTCTGTAACTCACCATTAAGCCTCACTTCCTCCCTTCCAGAAATAAAAGAATAGTCACTAAGTGTTTCTATGCCCTGTGCTAATGCCTTCCAGCATGTAACGCTCAGCCTGCTTTTCTGAGGTATTTATGGTTCCCTCTTCTAAGGCTTGTCTTATATAGTACAACAAGCAATGGGTTAAGAGAGAAAGAAGGGTAGAGAGAGGTGAGTAGCCTACAAATTCACTGTACCTTGGCACAGTTTTCACACTCATAGTGCTTTCCACTGTCATGTGACATCTGGTGGCGAATTAAATTGGACTTCCAGTTAAATGCCTTGGGACACTGATCACACTTGTATTCCCTCTCCTCAGTATGTGACAACATGTGCTTCTCCAAGCTGTCAAGAGAACATTGATTTAATAAGACAGGGTGACAAGGAATACAGTCATAAACAGAATTCCATTTAATTACTAATCCAACTGGAAAGGAAAGAGTTGAGAGAGAAAGAAGCTGAATGGGAAGGAAGAAAGAGAAGAAATGATCTTTGATGGGAAAAGTACATGCTATGTTTGCTGAACTGTGACCCACCATTACAGAGATATAGCCTTGTTTGGAATAAATCTGACATAACTATTGAAGATTATCTGGTAATTGAAAACTGTAAGAGAGAGTTATCTGTCTATGAAGATTTGTGATATGATCTTAATATCAACATTGACTGCTGCTATTTTCATCATTCAAATATAAAACATGTTAATAAAATGCTTAAGGATATTAGGTAGACATTCTCTCTAATGTATGTAACCTCTAGATACAATAGTATTTATATTTCTAGTCATAGAGAAAAGAGAACTGAAAGTAACTTCTTATTATGACCCTAATATAAGTGAGTCGATATGTGGATAGATACATGGAGATACATGTGTACAAATAACAGATGCTGACAATGATGATGATGGCGGTGACCACAATGATGATAAAGAAGATAAGTATAAGATGATAGAAGATAGATAGATAGATAGATAGATAGATAGATAGATAGATAGATAGATTAGTGGGTGGATGGATGGATGGATGGATGGATGAATGAATAGATGATAGACTGACAG
This sequence comes from Grammomys surdaster, assembly GCF_004785775.1. NCBI lineage: Eukaryota > Metazoa > Chordata > Mammalia > Rodentia > Muridae > Grammomys > Grammomys surdaster. The sequence continues at coordinate 15,141,794 of NW_021604564.1, read as the reverse complement.
ACAGGAATAATAAATGGAACATAGATAGATAGGTGATAGATAACTCACAAACTATAAAGAATAACATACATAATTTAAATCAATATAGCATTAAGATTCTTTTTTCTTTTTTTTTTTTTTTTTTGGTTTTTTGAGACAGGGTTTCTCTGTGTGTATCCCTGGCTGTCCTGGAACTCACTCTGTAGACCAGGCTAGCGTCAAACTCTCGAACTCATAGATCCGCCTGCCTCTGCCTCCCAAGTGCTGGGATTAAAGGCGTGTGCCACCACCACCCAGCCTTAGCATTAAGATTCTTAATGGGAGAAAAACATGATTAGAAGGTCCTCATAAAATAGCTTACCTATGTTTAAAAGTTTACAATGTTTTGGGTTTTTTATTGAGAATTTGGCTTTCTTTTCTACATTGGTTCATATATCTTCTGCACTAATACAATGAAAAGAAAATAGACAATGATCTTCTGCTGCAGTTGGAAGCCATCTGCAGCATTTTTGTTCATTGACCACATTGTCCTTGGCACACTGATATACTGCACTCACCTACTATAGCCAGAGGCCCTGAGAGCCTTTGTCCATTTCCAATCTGATAAAGCACACAGGCTAGATTCTGAACTTTTTGCTATTGCAGAGAGCAAGAAAGGGGCACATGATCTCAAAAGGAATTAGGATTCCAATTTGAAAGATGTTCACTGTCCAAAGGTAGTCCACATTAAGCACCAATAACAGTGACAAAATTCTTTAACAAAAAGAGTATTTTAAAAATGACAAACAGAACCTTATAGGATGTGGAACTGGAACATAAAGGGAAAATGCATAAACATGTCATGCTTTCCCTGTGATGTAAATTCTATTTTAGTGAGATGAAATAGACAGTAAGCAATAGTTTTTTCTAGATAAAATTAATTCATCCTTATAATAAATGATGAAAGGATGATAAAACCAGAATTCTTCATGTTCCCTGAATGAGTTAACAAATTTGGGTAATCTACTGCATACTTCCTGATATAAATAAATGATAATATCCATTTGGTTAAACCATTGAATCTAAAGCCCAGTTAAGGCTTAAGATGTAACAGTGCCTTTATGGATCAAAGAAGGAAAGAAGAAAGGTGTTAGACACCGCCAAGGACATATAAATAACAGAATTTGAAAGGAAAAGAAGTATTGAGAGCAAAGCTAAAGAGGTAGATAGCCAGAGAGGAAGAATTTGACAAGAGGAACACTTACGAGATTAAAGTAGACATAATTCTGGCAATCAAATGTCATACATGGACCTTCTGTTTATAATAATCCTAAAAGCCCTAACTATTAGCATTTAAACTCTGACCCTATAATGCCAGTCTTGTGATTTTTAAAGGGCTCTACCAAAACAACATATTAAAACCTTTTACTTTCTACAAACACATCTAGACTTACATAGCACAAATTAAAAACAAGCAAACAAACAAAACCCCATGAAATAATGTCCAAGATTTTTTCCAATACTCAAAAATAGCTAGAACTAAGACAAAATGTGCCTTGTGTGGTAACTGAGGACACTAAGTGTACATGCCTTTGTGGTAGCTGAGGATGCTGAGTGTAGGGTTGTCTTTAAATTCATCATTCTCTCTGATGTGTGCCTATTTGAAGCATTCCAAGATTAAAAGCTATTAAAACTGTCAAGTGCTCACGTTTTATTTTCTGTCTCCTTTTTCTGTGAGATCAATACTCTATATTTGAATATCAATGAAGACTAGCACTGAGGATACATTCCTCAGCACTATGGGTAGAATTGGTAAGTGAGCAAATCATTGTTTTCATATCTTGATAAATGAAAAATACCTTTCCCACACTTATTTTTTTCCATCAGTTCCTTCCTATGCATATCGGCATCTGAACTTATGGGGGTGGGGAGACATGAGTCATTCCAGTTGACAATGCCACTGTTTGACCAGAAGTGCTGCTACCTTCCTAAAGACAGAGTACTAGAACAGAACAGGAGAGTGGCATTAAAATAAAGACCTTATCTTTAGAGCACATAACTCTCTGTTGGTTAAAGAAGTTGGGAGAGATATCAGTAACTGCAGCAAGCAGGAGTTGAGTCAGGAACATCCTTGGAAACCTCTGCAGTATCTGAGATGTCATTATTGTCAGCAGCCAAGGAGGGAATAGGTATTCTAGTATGTGTATGTGAAATCCTGATCCCCGCACCCCAGTGGCAGAAGGTTGTCATGTGCTCTGAATCTCATTCTCTCTCCAACTACAAGGATGTGGTCTAGTTCCCAGGGCATGTTGTGAGCATGCAGCATCCAGTAGGGGAAGACAAAGCAAGGGAATATTTCCTTCTTATTTCTCGTGTGCAGTATAAGGTCCATATTGTTCCATGGTGCTATCACTGCATTGCTGTCAGAAAACAAAACCAAACAAAAACAACAACAATAAAACAAACAAACAAATGATGGAGGTGGGGTTGGGCCATGTAGATAACTCAGTGTTAAACTGTAAGCATGAAGAGCAAAATTCATTTTTTAGCGCCCATGTAAAAAGGTTGACATGGTAGCACACACTTGTAATCCAAGAAGAGAAGGTAAGGACAAGAAGATTCCTAGGTGAGCTTAGTGGCCCCAGCCAGTCTAGTCTATTTAGTAAGCTTCAGGCCAAAGAGAAACCCTGTCTCAGAATAAAAAAGAAAAATATAGATGGACAACCTCCAAGAAATGATAGTCAAGGCTGTCTTCTGTCTTTCTCATCCATATGTCTGTATGTATACATAGCTATGCATACATGTGCACATGTGAACAAGTCTATGTCTTCCATAAACACAGACGCATACTAGCCAGTCTTCAGTCTTCGCTTCTTTTCATATAACTTAATAAGAGTTCGTGGAGCTGTGGTCAGCGACTCCCACCTCTGGATTAGTTTTAAAATTTTTAAGAACAAAAAGATGGCTCAGTGGGTAGAGATGCCAGGAATAACAATCTACATCCTTCCCCAGGAATCCCATAATTGAAGGAGAGAAACAACTTCTGCAAGGACGGACACACAAACACACACACAAATAAATAAATTCAATAAAATATAGGGGATGTGGAAAGAAGACTGTATCACATTGAAGATGGAACTGTCGTCTCTTGATAATATCAGCAACAATGGCAGCATTCAATGAAGAGGGAAATACCCAAAATGTGAATTTGGGTTAAGGCTATAGTATAGAATCCATGATCAACCTCAACACTTGGAGAATGGTACCTAACTGCTTGATAATATACTCTATTCATCTGGTTGGCCTTCCAAATGGTAATTCTGGAAGGTTCTGTACTGGGGTCCACCCAATGATTAACTGACAGTTGACTTTTAGCATGAAGTGGAGCTTCCTGGGGCTCTGGCCTGTGGTTGAATAGATCCAGAAGGTTCTTCCTAGAAATGGTTGCTATCCACTTCTCAAAGGAAGTGAGAATTTGGTTTTTTGCACAGTAATGTTATCCATTGTTCTTGTAAAAAAAAATCAAAGTGAAATAATTCATTTCTGGCACCAGAGATAGCATTTCTTTGTGTGGAGTTTTATCTTCTCACTGGCATTTCTTGGTTTCATTTTATTTTTTATAATATAGGAGCATGATTATAGTTAAAGGACATACAATTTTTACTATAAATTCACTTTTACTAGACATATATAGGGAATTTATTGAATTATGGTCTTTTCAGATTTACATCTATAGAGGTGAGTGTAAAGGGTGCTAGGGAAACACTCTTATTTTCCATTTTCCTTTTTCATTGGTAACTAACTTGTCTGGATTTTCAAAGCTAGAGATACATCATTTGACTCAGTCTCAATGAGGAAGTGGTTACACTTTAATGTCTCTTAGTTATTCACGCCTTTAACTCGATGACATTTGCATGATATCCTTTCCTAACACAGATCCAAGAGAAGATGAGGAAGTAAGAGGAAGTAGAGGAAAGGAGGGAAAGCATCCAGGAAGGAAGGAAGGAAGGAAGGAAGGAAGGAAGGAAGGAAGGAAGGAAGGGAGGAAAGGGTGAGGTGGACTGGGTGCTGTGTCTAGAACCCACTCAGCTTTCATACTCCTGAAGAAGAAGGCCATTTGATACACTAGCATCCCATGGAAACACAATGTGATGTGTTCACTTGAAAAACCTAATTATCATTTCCAGAGCCAAAGATCATTTCCAGATGGAATAAAAAGTAATGAACATAATTATTAAAACCCTTTGCAAACCAAAAGCAAAAGCTATTAGGTAAAATAAACAAAAAGAAAACCTATTAGCATCTCTAAACATAAAGTTGCATTTTGTCCAATAATTATCAACGTAGTGTCCAAAGGGGAGGTTTCAGTGTTGGTGTTTCCTTCAGTCAAATAAAGGACATTCTTAAATTAGCTTCAAAGGGCTATGCAAAGCAAACACTGCTGAGATCTGATTTTCATATTCTTAAATATTAAAACATTGCTTCAGTGCTGTTCCTCCCTTTAGAAAATGCTACACTGGGAAACTGAACATAGTCTGGTTCTTTTGTGGATATGCAATTTGATGGATAATTTGAATTAAATTTACAACCTAGCTAGCTCTGTCAAAAGTTATCTCTGAAAGTGAGCCTGAGGTCTAGAATGTTAGTCCTTCAAGTGAGACAGAGGTAGCTTTACTATTTACATGAGGTAGAGGTAGTCTTGCTATTTAAATGAGATAGAGGTAGCCTTACCATTTAAGTGAAGTAGGGGTAGTCTTACTATTCGTGACATATCACTACTTATTTTTTGCTCTTACTCTGTATTTTTTCTCAAAGTCATCATTCCCTGTAAAGTTAAGACTTCAATTTACAATAAGCCTGCTTAAATCATAATATCTATAGACTAGGAATACAGCTCAATGGCAGAGCAGTTGCCTAACACAGCCAAGGCTCTGGTATGATCCCTAGGTTTAGAAAGAAAATGAGGAAGGAAGGGAGGAGAGAGAAGGGGAGGGGAGGAGGAAGGAGGGGAGGAAAAGGAATGTGAAGAAAGTGAAGGGATGGGGAGGGAGGGAAAAGGAAGGGAAGAAATATTTTCTGATTGACAAAAATGATCCATGTTCACTGTAAGTATCTTAAGGACAAGAAGTTTTAAGGAAGCAGTGATTCCTGAACATGCCATCAGCACGTCTGCTCAGTTGTTTTGAAGCTCCAGGCTTCCCCAGAGCAAACTTGTCAAACCTCAACATGACACTTTGCAGCAGAACAAACATCCACGTTCAACATGTCTTCTCTAACCTTTGCAGATCGGGGAAAACTCGGTCACATTCCTTACAGTCCTGGTTGCCATGGATCTCTCGGAGATCGCTCTCGCTCTCGAGGTTTTGTTGCAAGTCCTCCTCCACCATGGAGAACGCAGAGTGAGGGGTACTGCACGGGAACTTCTGGTGATCAGCTAGCTCAGCCTTGGATTCAAAGAGCTGGTCGCAGTCCTCACAGCGGTGCTGCCGTTCTTCTGTGGGGACAGTGCAAGGACGATTATGTATTGTTAGCTAGTACGGAGGGATCCTGGATTCATCATAACCATAACCACCTGGCTTATTGTGTTACACAAATCACAATCCATAGTTTGCTTTTGGTGTGTGTGCGTGTGTGTGTGTGTGTGTGTGTGTGTGTGAGAGAGAGAGAGAGACAGACAGACAGACAGACAGACAGAGAGACAAACAGAGAAAGACAGAGAGACAGATAGAGATAGAAGAGACAGAGAGACAGAGACAGACAGACAGACAGACAGACAGACAGATAGTCTGTATGGGAGTGGACTTAGCCATACATGTGGGCACGTGTGGAGGTTGCTATTGTGTGTCTTCCTCTATTTCGCCTCACTGTATTTTTCTGAAGCAGGATCTCTCACTGAACCTAGACCCACCATTTTGATTCCCTAGGGATAGTACTAACTCTGGCCCTCCCTTTGATGAAGTTACAGACATACACAGCCATGCTTCCTTTTAGATGGATGTTGGAGGCTCAAACTCACGGGCTCAGGCTTGGACAGCAAACAGTTTGCCCACTGAGCCATTTCACAAACCTGAAAGATTCGACTGCCATTTCTCCACATCAAGTTAATGTGAAAATTAAAAATAATCTATGTAAAGAACCCTATAAAATATCTGGAAAAATAATGCATTTACAGAGGCTACTTTGTAATCTCCTCTTCAAATAAAACTTAACACCTAAATCTTTGTAGATTCTAGGGATAATGGAAGTGGTAATTACATTTTACTGATCATAATCTCAAGTTTCAAGCCAATACAGGTGTTACTCATATCTCTTAACATTAAGTACAAGAAAATAAAGGTCTGAGTTTTACCCAGTTTTTCAGATGACAGTACTAAGATTTAGAACAACTAAGTAGTCAGTTATGGACCCAAAAGATAAGTGGCTGGATCAGACTTAAACCCACTTCTTTTCCCTAAGCCAAAGTCACGTACACAAAGGCCCTGTCTAAGTTACAACTATGTCCATCATTGTTAGAAAACCATCAATTACCTGCAGTAGAGCACAGGATGTTTCCAGCACCCTTTGAGGCTAATTTATATTTCTCAGGGGCCAGTAATAGTTGACATCACTTTGTTAAGTAGTGAACATGAATTTATAACTTAAATCAGTAAATAGGCAGTAATAGTTGAAAATACAATGTGCTTTATGAAGTTAGTTACAATGAGCACTGTTCCTACTCTTTCTACTCAATAGCTGAGAGCCCACACAAAAGTCCCCAGGTATGACCCAAGAGGTATTGTGTATAGCTCGTGATGCCGAAAAACACCCATAGTAACACCATGACACACAGGTTGTTTTGTAGACCTATAACCAAGGAAGACGTTGTTCTTCAGTTATTAATTGACTAAGTGTTTGGGGATAAACATTGTAATTGCCTACTGAGTTGCCATACACTTTACTGGAGAATACGTGTGCAGGAAACTCCAAGGGACATGTGTGACTACAATGCTATGACAAATGACCACACAGGAGCAATGGGGAGCTGTATCACTCAGCTAGGTTAGAGAAACTGGTTCACAAAGGGCTTTCATGGGTAGAAATCAGCCGGGTGGGATGGAGATGGTGTGCACTAAAGATGGAGGTGCTCACACACATGACTACAGAAGGGTAAGGCTGCAGCCAAGTATGCCAAGTATTTAAGGCACATGGAAGGAAGGAGGGAAGTGAAGGGACAGAAGGATATTGATAGTCATGTTAAGAAGGGAACAGAATATCACTAGAAGCTGGGAGCAGGAATATGTTCAGGTTTGCTTTGTAGAAAAATTTCCCCCCATCTGCAGTGGGGAAGATCTAACAGGGGACTCACCAAGAGCCTGCTACCATAATCCACTGGGACATGGGTTCAGCCTAAAGAATACCAATAACAAGAGGACAATGGCAAAGGACTCAGCACCATCTGATTGGATACAAGGGTGGGTGTACTCTACAATCACCTCTGCCTTAGAGACAGAAATCTCAACAATAGCAACTAAAGAAACTTTTTCCTAAAGTTTATAACACCATCTTATATATTCAAGATCTTGGCTTCTAATCTCAACCAGAAACTAACAAAGAAACAAAACTTCCAGGCCTCAAAACACATAGAAAATGCCCAATATTAGAAAGCAAAGACACTACCCTGGAGGCTGACTCTACATACTAGCCATGTGTCTTCCTAGATAATCTACTTTGTTTTAGCCTCAGTTTCTCAATCTGCTAAACTTCTCACTCAGAAACTTTAACCTTCATGTAAAAGGTTAAACAGAATAATATAGGCGAAATACATTATATCCAGCATAAAGAATCTATATGCTTTAAATTTATTTTGTCTAGAAGTAAAATATCCAAGAAACCACTTAAACATTCTAAACTTTATATATATATATAAACTTTATGTATATATCAGTATATGGTTACATGTTTAGGAACAGATATGATACATTGAAACAACACACAGCTAATGAATGGTTCAAGGATGTTTTTGTGTGTGTGTGTGTGTTTGTGTGTGTGTGTGTATGTGTGTGTGTGTAAAAGTGTGTGTGCAGACATGTGTATATGTGTGGGAATGATAGCATAATCTCAGGTAGTACTCTTCAGGTACAATGTGCTTTTATTTTATTTTATTAGACTTTAGAAACAGGGTCTCTCACTGGCCTGGAACTCATTAGCTTGGCTAGGCAGGCCAGCCACTGTCCCAAAGCCACACATGTCTCCACCTCATAAGCACTGAGACTACCTGCCACCACTCTTGGATTTTTTAGATAGGTTCTGGAGATCAAACTAAGGTCTTCATGCTTGCAAGGTAAGCTATCTCTCTAGCCCCATGTATACTTTAAACAATGGCGCTTTAATGAGTGTCTTAAAACACTTAAGAATGGAATGCTCACTTCTATTTGGGCCTGACACATCTAGAACTCAATGATCATGTACAAGTGAAGCAATGCACCAGAGGAGCTCGGCTTGCACATTCTTTAGCATTAAGAATGCTAAGAAATGTCTAAGAAAGGCCAGGCTCCTCATTCAGGCTCAAACTCTGCCGGGCTGACTGGGAAGTCTAGATTTCTAAAGGCAACGTCAGACTTCCAAGAGAAAAAAATGCATACCCCAACAACATCCCAAACCACCAGAATACTTTACAAAGAGACAAAATGGACCTCAACTATGAAGGACACTGCCCAAGAAAAAAAAATAACTAAGCTTGAAAGCTAAAGTCTTCCCTTAAGTCATGGGAGCCTGGCCTCCTGTGCTTTCAATCAAAAAGTACTCTAAGTATTTTTGGTTCAACATACTGTATTCAACCAAACCACATTGTATTAGGAGACAAGAATTGGAAGGAAAAGAAAGAAACATTGTCTCAGCTCAATGACACATAAGCAATTAAGATTTTTGCTCTCACAGAAACACTTTCCCAGTAATAGAAATATACATGGGAGAGACAGTTGGGCATTTAAAGAAAGATCCAAGCCTGGCTACTTGTGATGGCTCTCAAGAAGTGAAAAAGGAAGGCTAGAGAGATATTCAGTAGTTAAAAGCACCTGTTGCCCTTGCAGAGGACCAGGGTTGAATTTCTAGCACCCACACAGTGGCTCACAATCTCCTATCCCTCAAGTTTATGGGCTCTGATACTCTCTTCTGGCTTCTCGAGGCACTGCGTGTACACTGTGCACATGCAAACATGGCAGCAGAACACACATGCACTAAGCAAACAAACTCTTTAAAAGAGTGGAAGGATTCTTACAGAGGGAATTGTAACCAAACTTAAGGTGATGCCTCTGATCAAGTTTTGAAACTTTTCTTTATGTATACATCAGCTTAGACCTCGGCTAATTGCTTTCTCCATCTCTACAGCCACATGTCATCTCCAGAAAATACCCATTCTGTGATAACACATTTGTCAGAATGGCACTGTGCAGCCAAGGAAGTAAATGAAGAAATTGCAGGTGTGAAGGACCTTCTTGGACAGGTTGCTGCTCTTGAAAGCACTGTGCCCTGCACTCGGCACTTACCATGGATGTCAGGCGCCATGGGCTCATGCGGGTCCTCCTCTTCGCTCTTCATGAACAGCAGGAGTTCTTCCCCAGGTGCAATGTCTGCAACTACTCGGTAGAATATCTTCAAAGAGGAAGCACAGGTGGCAGGAAAGACAGACATGAGCAAACATTAACAAAGAGCAGGATACACCAGGGCAGCTGTACATTTTCTCCTATTTTCATAAACATATTCCCTTTTATTTTTATTTTTTATCAAAGGAAGTGGTAATTTCTGCTTTATTAACTAAGAGAAGAAAATAATCTCCTTGTTGGAAAAAAAAACTCTCAAGGAGTTTACAAACCATTTCCAAATCCTAGCTAGTATACAAACGAAATTTCATAATGTAAGTTCGTTGTGTTACCTATAATCTATATATGTTTAGAAAAGAACTATCCCTCTTTCTCTTCTCTCTCTCTTCTCTCTCTTCTCTCTCTCTCTCTCCCCCTCCCTCCCTCCTTCCCTCCCCCTCTCTCTCTTTCTTTCTTTCTTTCTCTCTCTCTTCCCGCCCCCGCCTTTTCTTGCACCCACCTTTGCCCCTAAAATTATCTCCTAAAATAAATCTCAAATGGAACTGTAAAAAACTAAAAAATAAAACAATCTTTTGCATCCTTGAATCTCTCAAAGTACCTAGCAAGCCACACCTTCACAAGGCTGAACCACTCCTGACTGTCCTGCAGTGCCCTAACTAACCCTGAGGGGCCCTGCTTAGCAGAGGATCCTTTCTTCAAAGACACTCCAAAGGAAGTGACTAGTATATTGCGGCAAACCGAACAGCTATGGTCTCTAGAGAACAGAATCATTTTGTTTCCAAACACCACTCTCTGCTCCCACCAATGAGAAAGGTGAGCCCCTACCTAGGCCCTGACCTTCTGCCACAGCTCCTGATTGCAGCTCCAACATACAACCACTGTGCCTTGTATTCACTCTGTGACCTGGCTGCTGATTTGGGTGCTTATGCCCTGACTTTCTCGTTAAGTAAAGACAGGAAAGACTTAATAAATCTGCTACTAGTGGGTTGGGGAAGCTGTGTGAAGAATCATAATCTGAAATTTCCAAGATCTGTCTGCCTTTCCTAAGAGCTCAGTGACAGAGAAGTCATGGCCTTCTGTGTGTTCAGGCACCAGGCTTTTATCTGATAGAGGATGAATTTAAGCACAAACATCTTCAAGATATATATTTATTTTACCATTGGAATACTATCAATTATCTTTCTTTTCCTGAGACTATTTATTAAATAACAATTCTATAGTCAGATGGGGGTTTGGGGGTGAAGGAAAAGTTATACTGTACCTCAGAAACACTAAACATTTTAGCCCTATGAAACATCAGTGTGAATTGGCCCTGTGTCTTTTCTTACACATTCACCTAGCTCATGGTAACCATATTCTGTTTTTCTGTTACCATACACCAATTCTTTTACTAGCTAATCCTTAACTAAGCAAGACTGCACCCCACTCCTATTACTCTGAACACCAAGACAAATTTGGAGGAAAAAATAAAACAACAGAGAAACCAAATGCAACCAAGTAATAGGAAGAATAACCTAGAAGATAATGTCTGTTCATTTGAGACCAGCATTGGACTGGCTCTGTGTCCACTAACCAGGGCTGTCTGATCATTTCAAACTGAGAAAATCTATGAAAACTGGCTTATAAGATAAATGGAATTATTCCTCTATTTTTTGTATTTAACTGTTTGTTTATCCCTTGAAACGCTAAAGAGCTTACAGAGAAGTACGTGCCTCTTTCTTCCAGTAGGTGGCTCTAAACTCCAGTTGGTAGTGATGGTGGTGATGATGGTTGTGGTGGTGGTGGTGGTGTGTATGTGTGTGTGTGTGTGTGTGTGTGTGTTTCTATAAAAAAAAAGACTAGAGCACGAAATTATGTGAAATTAATATATATTCCAATGAGGAATATTTTCTGCTTAGTCTCTTCCTTGTTAAAATGAAGCTTTTTTTAATTCATTAGTAGTTAAGCTAGCTTAAGTTCCTTTATAATGGCCATCAGGATGAAATGCAGAACACTGCTGTAATATAACCTAAGATTCCTTTATTCGTCAAAAAGTGAAATCTAGACTATCATAGAACAGGCTCCTTCTTTTGCAGTTTCTATTTAAAAAGGAAATCCAAGCAGGCCCTTGTACCCAGAGGCTGCCCATCACTCTCTCCTCTCTCTAGAGCCTCACAGGCAGAGGAGAGTTCTGCTCAAGAAGTTACCAGATTAAAATAATATCATTGTGTCCGTGTGCCTTTCTTCTTACACCTCCAAGTTAAACTCGGGTAAGTACCCTGCTTCCTTCTAGACTCTATTTCCCCTTAGAAAACAATGGGCTTCTCTCAACAGTTTGAATCGCCTCTGTCCTGGCATCTCTTACAGGTTTAACTTATTAGTTTCCTTTCCAGCAGCATGTTAACATTTGAATCTTGACACATTCGGACTTTTTAGTAGCTTCTTGCAAACAGAGAGGTTAAAAAGACAAAGCACATCCAGACAGTCAAAAGGTGCGATTGTATTGGCTGAGGGACGCTTCTCAGACACACATGTCAGGCCACTTTAAGAAAGTATTATGATATCATGATTTCTTTCCAGTCCTCTATTAATCATGTCTCTTTTAATTCCATTTTAGATTTACTCAATCCAATGTGAGCAGTCCAAGGAACAAAAGAAAATGATGGATACACTGCAACTATATATTATGAAGACAATTCTCTTTGCCGGGACATAGATCACTCCTGTAATTACCCTTTAAGTGTCCAGATTGTCATGTGAAGAATATTGAGTGCATAAAATATAAAAGACATGGAAGAGTGTTGACGTTGGCTTTATTTACTGGAGGTAAAAGGTGACATTCCAGGCCATGAAAGGCAAGGCAAAGCAGAGTGGATTTTAACTTCAGGGTGTTCTTTTCTATTTTAACTGAATTTTTATGGTGCTCATGAAACTGGGGTATGAAAAGAACTGGCAAGCACCAGTCATAACGAGGGCAAATTCTGGGCATGCTTCCCCATGTGGCAATAATATGCCTCAAAGTCCCACCCTCTACACCCTCAAGGGTATGATCCTCCTCTCAAGGTGTTTCTGCTCCTGTGATCCTTGTTGTCTGCCATTCCTTGGAATCTTAGAAGATCTGAATTCAAACTACATGTTCCTATTCTAATTAGAATGACACAAAAGTATGATTTGAATCCTTGAGCCCAGATATGCCTATGACAATAGAAATACATTAGCAAGCATTTGACATGTGAGAGAAGTCCTTTAATATGAAACAAAAGGATGTTTCTTTTTTATTTTCCCCCTCAAACTGAATTACATGGGAAAATGATGGGAGACAACCCTAAATGAACCTTCTCCTTTAGGAAATACCATGTCTCTAATCTCAGGAAATGCTGTGTCTCTCCTTTAGACTTATAAAAAATCTTGTGGTAAATAAGAAACTGACAGCGTCAGGAGTGGCGTGTATAGACACTTACTGATGTGGAATGCTTATAGATAACCCGCCTTTAAGCCCAGGACATCCCCAGAGACTTGGCTACACAGCACGCCTATAAACCCTGTGTCATCTGAGTTACGCACCAGAAGAAAATACAGTAGTTTTCTGGGATTTGTGCTGTGGAAAAATGGGAGTTGATTTGTCTGCTAAATTCCATAAAAGAGTTAATAGTTTTCCTTTCCCATTGTAGTTGTGTGGAAAAACTTAACCGAGTCCAAAATTAAAATGTCCTGGGGTTTGTGATGAATTCAATACAAGTACAGAAATCTTAAGTATTCAGAAAGAAGTTTCAATCAATACAAAAGTTGTTGGTCTCCTATCTTTCTCTCTCTCTCTTTCTTTCTCTCTCTCACTCTCTCTTTCTCTCTCTTTGATAGAGACTGCTGGAATGAAAGAAAATCCCAGCACACAGTGGAAAGGCAGAAGAATAGTCCTTACAGGTACATGGAAATTCTATTGTAAAAATCACATTATGAATATCTCAAATTTAATCGAGTAATTACACATCTCAAACTCATTGATCTCCTCTAGAATTCTAAATTGGAAACCTGGTACTAAAATTTAGAAATAGATGTTATGAACACTGACTTAATTTTCCATACAGTTAAACTTTTTCATAACATAAGAATTTAATTTCTCTAGCATCTGGATAGACTGGGCTTTTATTTTTTCCTTTTCCAAAAACCTGAATTTCTGTCTTCGTAAACATGAATGATATCTTTGGATTTCTGAATTCTTCAACTTAAAAAGATAAGTATCTATGACAATTGTTTTACTACCTGACCTCGCCATAGTCTTTTATCACCAACTTTCATTGTCATAACTCTCACTAGCAAAATTCATGACTTTTCAGAAAGAATCCTTGTTTACATAATTTAAAAACAAGAAGAGAAAAAGCAAACACTGTCCTCCTTCATTATTAGTGACATTTATTGCTTAAGCGTAAACATAATATACTTGTAAATGGGCATCACTTACTATAGATATAATATTATAATTAATTTCTTTTAATCAAACTCTGAATCCAATTATGGATGAAAGAAACTCTGCTCAGGTAATATAAGACAAAACAAAGAATTTTCAAAAATAGTAGTGGTATGGCAGAAGTCAGCCAATTCCAAGATTCTGAGAGATCAACTGTCACTCTGTATTATATATGAATAATTTTGTACTAAGATATATTATGTATTTTACATGTGACATCTAATAAATAAAGTTCATATTTTCAATGAACATAAAATTTTACATAGACTATTAACAATCTGGTGTTATGTATTAATTGTTAATGCTTAAAAACCAGATTAATTCTAATCGTGTTTGATATAGGTTACAATTAATTATATATCATGCTACACACATCAAATATAAAAGTAAAATGAGAATTAACATTAATTAATACATGTCATTGGTTGCTTAGTTCCTTCAGTTACTTAAATTCAAGAAGACCACACTACAGAGGGTAGAGATATTCAAAAACATTCTGAGAAACGTTAATAGTCCACAGAAGGCTCTCAGACTAATTTCATTTGGTCAAGGCCTCTGTCCAACCAAATCTGCCATCAAAATAATGACATTTCCATTTGTACTAACAAAAGATAAAACTGTGTGTTCTTGTTCATTATTCTACAGAAGAGACAATTTAATAATCTGCTATACTTGGGTCATTTCAAAGTGCTATGTTTGTACTATTGACTTAGAAGATAAACCAGTGTACAGGAGAAAACAAGAAAGAAAACAAACCATTTACTCTTTAAAAGATGAACAAGGCCTCATTGTTATGGCTTTTCATTAATTTCCCTGGTCAAACACTGGAAGTTTTATTTATGCATAGTATGCTGCACTTGGCATGTCTAAAAATGACAGAAGTGTAAATTATGAGTGACCTGCAACCTATTCAGGAAGTTCTAATAATTGAAATAATAGAGAAATATACTCCCTGCAGAATCTATATGAAGAAACAGACTATAGCTGTTTTTTTCCCTTTGAAACTGTCAGCTGATTTCTCCCTCTTCCAACTCCCAATGTTTGGCTGGAGTGCTTTATTTTTCTATAGCTTCATTCAAAGGATCATGCGGGATCAGGGAAAGCCAAGTGGAACGTGTATGCTTGGAAGTGGCTGGGAGGGAGGCTAAGTGACAGGGTCTACATCTTAACAGAGTCAACATTTGGTGGGACCATATCTGTCGTTCTTGGTGCTGCAGAGACAGCCTGAGTTCATAGACTATATGTATATATACTTGACCATCCCAGAAAACACAGCCTGAATCCCTCATCTACCCCTAGCAATGTGGGAAACCTCAACTCAGGAAAGCTACAGTGAGGTCAAGCTTTTGACCTCTGGATAAAAAGATCCCAATGTACATTCTGAGTCTAATTTTACTAAGAGGCAGAGAAGCATCTTTGGAAGACAGATATGGATGGCCAGGAAAAAATCTCTTCCAACAGAATGTTAGCTTTATTATAATTAAGCTTTGCCCAAGCCAGACAACCTTTAGTTTATCCAAAGAAGGTGTTTTGCATCTATCCTTATAGCCACAGAGAAAAGAAACATTTTGAGAGGATTGGGATAGAGAGAGTTAGCCTCATGTCCCCAAGCTTGCCTGGCATGTATGAAGCCCTGAGGTCAATCCACACACCAAAAATAAATAAAAACAAATAATTGCATGAATACACGATACACGATATACATACACACACACACACACACACACACACATACACACACACACACGTGCACACACACGAGACAAAGTGGAGTTTCCCTCTTTTAAAAACATCCAGTAGAAAACATTGAAGATTTTTTCTTCTATATATTCTTAACTCATTTTTAATAACATAAAAAAACAGTCAAATACAGTTTAATGAATTAAAGAAGACAAAATTGATTTTGGTTCTAGTTTCTATAAAAAGAAAAATGCTGAAGAGCCACTTAGTGCCTTTAGAGCTACGTACTTAGTCTAGAACCCTTGCAACAATATCTTACCTAATTTCTCAGGATCTCCTCCACAGAGCCCACAAGCAATGTCCATGTATAAGGAAAGGCCTTTTCTTATGTTGGCCACCTTTTTTGACTCTATAACAACCTCTTGATTATTCCAAGTCTTTTCTGAAGATATGGCAAAAGTGCCACCAAAACATTACAAAGAAGCTAAGGTTCATCTCTGGGTGATGGACTGCCAAGCTGGAGGTATTGCTTCTGCCCGTGACCACTAAGTTCTCTTTGGTGGCTTATGAAGCATGCTGATGACTACCTTTCTGGCTTTCTTTCTAACCCAGAAAGAGCTAGAATCTCCTGGTTGCACCACGTTTTGAGCTCTTCCTGAATGAAAGATGATGTCTACATGATTATTAAAAATCTCCATGTGATATAGCAGGTGATTGTTTCAACTTTAATATGCATAAATATACTTCAGGTCACCTTTTTTGAGGCACAGGACCTATGAATCCTAGTGAAAGACCTCTGTATGTGCTATGTCACCATCATGGCCTAAGCATTATATACAGGGAAGGGAGGTAGGACTGTTTTTCTAGCAAATATCAAACAGCAATCTATGTCTGAGGCAGTTTCATCTTAGAGTAAAGGAAGCAACTTATCAGGCAGATAGCATCCCCCAGAGTCAGCTTGCATGCTGCTCTCAAAGCTGGTCCCTGGGTACTGCCAGCTGGCATCCATCTTAAAACAGCAGAGTACAACTTTGGTATAAAAGTAGGACTTGACTTAAAAGCAAAGCAAAGCAAATGCCCAAAGCCAATAATAACTTTAACATCAAAAGAAAGCATAGAGAACATGGACAGAAATCCTTGTAGTGGACGAGAAATTAACAAATTACCTGACAGTGGAGGCAAACATATTCTACAAAGTGGGGGAAGCTGAGGGAGCTCCTCACTCTCTACACTCCATGCTGTTTGCCTCATTGTTTTCACACCATATACATTAAGTGAATGTTGAAGGAAAGTGGATTTTTCCCCTCCTCAGTAAAAGGCCAAAGAAAATAAGTTAATAATTGAGCCCATAATAAGCTTGCAATAACAACACTGTTCTAGTGTCAGGCAGTCTGATAGTATCACTCATAGGAGCCTGAGCAGAGTGGAAGCGGGTGTGCCAAATCAACCATGATCGTCCTGGAAGCAGTTAAAAGTTTATAAGGTAAAGCACAAATGAGAACAATGCCCATTCCAACTGAAAACACTGCAGAGTCTTGCTGCCGTCCATTAACCACCAGGGAGCTGGCAGCATCTCCTAAGTGAATTCTGACTTCATATTCTTTGTGGGGCACACATTCTTCTATATCTAGTTGCTTCAGAATGGACAACAGGCATTGGGTAATCTCTTATTGACATGTTTCTTTTGATTCAGGGGCAACAGGAGACTTCTCTAATTCTACTTACTAAATACCAGCTGTCAGGGGCCAGTTTAAGAATGAAAGTACTTATCACTTTGTGTAAATGACAAGTTTAACAATACCTTGGCTGTCTGAGGGCTTTCCTACATTTGAGGACCATGTGAGATTAGGACAGGATATGAATGACTATGTTCCTTTCCATGAGACAGAATTCTAATACACACAAACACACACACACACACATAAAACATCCTACAAAATATGACCAGGTCATTCTGGTCACCATAATGGAACGATTGACTTGACTTTCATCTGAAAGGTCAACTTACATGAACTGAGCTTTAATGGCCTCCCTCAAGATAATTCAAAGAGCCTTAGTCCAAAGACACTTCAGGGTAAAAGAAAGAAAATAAGTACACAAAACTTGTGACTATATTCAATAATGATAAGAAAAGCATTGCTTGTGAACAGTAAATACCCTGTAGGTAGGCTGACCTTTGATTTTAGGTAAAGAATATAGAGGGGTAAGCTTAAAAGGAGATTTATCAAGGATGGAGAGAGAGATACAAAGGTAAGATGAGACCAAGTCTATAGAAATGCGCTACATCTTCCAATCAAACTAGTTTGTAAAGGGGAGCTATGTAAGACTTCAAAAGAAAGGTATAATGATAATAACAAGAAATTTTAAAAGCCTGAGTAAGTCATTTAGATGTCTGGACTACTTACCTTTAAGTAAGTATGTGGGAATAGGTGCTTCTGTATATAAAGGAAATCTCTGAATAATTGATAAATCTCTTTCAGGTGTCCTTTCTGTGTTTGGTATCCTTGAGGACTGACCTTAGGACAATTTCCAGTATCCAACTTTGCTCCTGCCTTTGCTTCTGCCCCACCCTACTACTTAGAACCAGTTGCTGCTCCTGTACACCACCTAAGCTCTCTAATGTGTCTACACATTGTCTGTCACTGTGAAAATTTCCCAGCGCAATAGTGGGTGTCAGCAGTGAAGCTATGTGCTGGTGAACACAAACTTTAGGGAATGTGGGAAAGCAATTTAGACACCATGAGTCAGGAAGCTTGGATGTTTGAATGGTTGTGGTAGTCTATGGGTTGTCTGTGATTGGGGTCTCACTCCCCTAGTGTCTTTGGTTGGGATTTCTTTATAAAGATAAATTACTACAGTTAACTCTGCACTTCTACTTGGAGAATACAGCATCAGTCAGACTTTGTAGCTACTTAGAAATTATGTTTAGCAGCAATGCCAGCACAGCCAGAGTTTCCATCCTCTCAAACACCACAGCAAGAGCTTTAAAAATGTGAAATAAAAGGACATCTAAAATTGTAAAACTCGAGTCTTTCTAGGCAACAGTGTCAAAAAAAGACATTATCTTTTTAAAGTTCATTCTGGTGTGAAAATATCTGAAAGTAAAACACACACACACACACACACAAATCTGAATCTGTTAGAAAGTTTAAACCAAGGAAAATCACTTTAAGTGCTTATGGAAAAGTAGGGGGAAGTGGCTAATTGTATGGTGGTCCCTGTTTCTATTTTAGCACATAAATCAGATTACATTCATTATTAGTATTACTCAAAAAATAAAATCTACCAATCAAACAAGGCCAACATGGGTTTTATCCAGGATGCATGGTTTGACAGCTTCCTACTCTCAAACAATTTCAGCATTGAAGTATGCATATTTATTTTCTTTTGTAGATCTTCTCCTTCTATACAAGTATGAAGCTGATTTAAATCCATTAAATTTAACTTAAACACCAGAACGTTCTTGAATATATATAGTCACCAAAATAGACTGTAATAAATACACTCTTCATTTGTTCAGGGTAACCATTACATTTGTTTGCTGGGTCACCTACAGAACACCAGAACTAGATCAGAGCTAAAAGGTTTACCTGCAATTCTTTAAGAGCCTACAATATTTACCTATTATGCTATGAAAATTCTTTTTAATAACTTAATATCCTTCTAAGAATCAGAGCAAAGAGGAGCATTTCATGATTTATTCTAGAATATTACAGGTTTATGCTGTGCAGGTATAGCTGATATCACTGAACAGCCCTATGCAGGGCTTCCCTTGGTGCCTTGGTAGTAAATGAGTGTGTTTATGATGTGATGAACTATATCTATTCACCATTTGGCAGTCCCTACCATGGAAAAGAGGATGCAGAGACAGACCTGGAGATTCTCTGCTGTCAGCTCTATATCATTGCACCTGGTCTAACATCACATTTCAAAGCTGTCCAGAGATGTCCATCTAAATTGTCTCCTTGGAACTGTTTATGAGCTTATAAGTGAACGTGCTTATACTATAGATATGCACACTATCAAGGTGCTTGTCCTCCCTTGTTCTGTTAACTGGCCTAAGCATAATGTTCTACAGAGCCATACCTATCACACACATGTGTCTCTTACCTTTGACTTTCTCTCCTGTTTATGGGTGAGCCATGAAATATCAATTTCATGATTGTGTTATTTGATATACACTCACTATGTTATCATCTTAATTTTGGCTTGTGTACTATAGAAGTTTAGAATGAATAGTTCCAAGAAATGATCAAAATGAATCTAACATTGGTGTTCTGTGTCTCAATTACTTTTTGTTGCCTCTTCAGTTAAAACAAGTAAACATGCTATTCTTTAAAGAAGATGAATGTATTTTCTTTGGAAACAATGCTTATACAATGTGTACTTTCAAGCTAACTGAAACAATTACAAGTGACAACAGTAATGAGAAACCTTATTCATACATAGTCAGGAATCAGAGGATTTTTTTTTCAGTGCAATCAAGCTTTGCAAGAAGAGTTTATTATAAAACATAAAAGTTAAATACAAAATTAGCTATAAGTAGCATTATTGAATCATCTTTTCACTGACTATACAATTGGTTTAGATAAATACTGAAATATGTCCATTTTTAATAAATATGAACAACAAATAATCATTAAGATATATATATATATATACATATATATATATATATATATATATATATGTAATTATATTATTTCATCTTAAAGGTATCTTTTGAGGTCCTACGTTTTCTTTTCTAGAAAACACAGCACCAACACTTTACCCTCTTGTAACATCTATCCATTTCCTACACTTATAAACATTAGGCTCTCAAAAAATATTTGCTGCTGCTGGTGACAATAACTCCTCAGACAAACTTGGGATATGTTCTGCTCAAAATCAATAACTAATTTAATAATATTTTCATTTGTCAATAACACTTTGTTCTCTCACAGCAAAGGGAAAATTCAATTGATTAGTTTATTATTTTTGATTATGCTGACGATTTAAGCGATCCTATTTAAACATAATTTTACAACTTACTACCTCATGTTTTGTTAAGCCAGTAAAAATTATCTGAGAGCTGGTGAGATGCCAACGAATAATCTTCTAATGATGACTGAGACTCTTGGGCTTATGATGCAGGATAGCTTTCAATTGGAACCAGATAATTTAAACTTTCCTTTTCCTGGTGTTGTGGGCTGCTAAGCAACCATTTCAACATGGTCTTGGAAACATATTTAAGTCACCATGGGGTTAAAAGAAGTAGATGATTGTAATACAATTAAATTTTAACCCAGTGATGTTTGTAAGAAAGGAAAATCAACAGGATGAACCTTTCACTATATAGGTACTCTCAAATAAAATTACAAGACATAATTTTATTAAGTGTAAAATTGGTTTTGTGATAAAAGTATGATTTTTACTTCATAGTTACTTTTCTTAAAGTCAGTCTCACCACTTGATCATCTATAAAGTTACAAAATTTCTTAATAGAGAAAAATGTAAACTTATACATTATATAAAAGAAAAGTATTTTGATTATTCAAAGAGTAAAATATTCTTATTTTATTATGCTGACTTAGAAAATTAATTATAATTATCCATTTTACAATGTATAATCAGGAAATTCTGCACCAATAACATACATATACATCTGCCTATTATTTCAAATAAAACTATAGCTATTCATATATCATTCACAAATTCTGCATAAATTCTCAAATTGTTTTAGCTCTATACATCCTATGAATGTATCCATTAGGATGATAAAGAAAAACATCTAACAATAAGTATCAAAGACGAACTTAGTTTCTAAATCACTCGGCCACACTACAATAACTGCAGTATTTATAAAGATGCTAAGACAACATGAATAATCACCCAAAGAAAACATCAGTGCAAGCAGAGCTGAAAATGTCTTAGTTCTGCATCTTGTACATGCGTGTTACCTTCTGCCGTATCAACAAACAGGCCACATTGGTCTGCTGCAGCTCCCTGTTATTTCTATTCTTCAGGCTTCGCTGATATGTTAGTGTTCTCAAAGAAAGACAAGAAAATCTTTACAACATACCTGATCATTTATCTGGCATGCAACAAGGTTGTGCTGATCATAGCAGCCCGCGAATCGGATGTACTTGAGCCAGCTTCCTACATCTGGTTGACTGGCATCTATGCAGAACTTCACATTGCAAAACTCATCTAAGATCTGGGAGGAAGAAGAAGAGAACAATAAATTGCCATATCAGTCCATTGCAGCAGGTAGTCAGTTCCTTGAAAATATTTCATTGAAATGCATAGTCTTCCTTTGAATCTTTATAAGAAAAAGGTCAGGCAGCACACATATTATTAAAGAAGGCATAAGTTATGCTGCATTTACAAAAGGCATAAAGCAATTTTAACAGCACAAAAAAACTGATTAATCGCTTTCAAAATAAGCCTGCTTCTTTATTATCCGTGAAAAAAACTCATTGACTTAATTTTATTCATTGTGTTTTTACAGAAAAGCCATATAGAACAGCATGTAGAACATACTATTTCTAAACTAAATATTCAATGTTTAGGTTTGGATAATTCAACTGTCAATACTGTAGCTCTGTATAGTCTCTTCATCTGGGTGAGGATTTATACATTTTTGTCATTTTAATTCAATTAAAAACTTTCATATAAACTATTATTAAATTTCTTTTATTAGTTTGTATTTCACCACCATAAAATTACACTCTTAGTTGAAGAATTGTCTCACAGATGCTTCTAACCAAAGTAAAGAAAAGCAAATGAAATTTATACAAATATACATATGTATGCAAAGTACAACCTAAGGTTTAATTCACTAATGCCAATACATGTTTACAAACTACATCCAGCAAACAAAGTCACAGAGTGGTTTACAGGTAAGTACAAAATTAGTAGATATCATCACATGTTGCCAATATTACCTTATGGTAATGTTTTATCATTATAGAAGATTTGTGTTTGGCCTATTCTAAACGTTAATATTACTCAGGACACTTAGGAAATCTAAAGTGAGACAGGAAGCTTTTAATTGTAAGGTTTCATATACTCAAATCAAGCCTTTTCTGAATCATTAACTTCAATAACTCAATATTAAAAGCTATGGAGTCATTGACCTCATGGTGGAGAACTAGGAGCTGGTAATGCTGTCAGTCAGTTAATACAAACTGTGAGGACGGTTTCTGCTCCAGACTAAACAGCGTATTCTAGAACAAGGACTAATGGCTTAAATAACCCTTGAACTCTGCTCCTGCTGCATCAGCCTGGAAGTTAACATGAAACCCTTGGCTATATGGACCAAAAGCAATTTTGTGTAGAACTCCAGTAACCATCCACTTGCAGACTCAAGTCATCAACTCACCACAAACTTCAAGAACTCGGTCCTGAGCATTCCAGTCTAAAGCACTATGAATAAGTCCTTGACCATGAGGCCCTTGAAGGGCAGTAAGTCGTCCCAGGACTTTAAAAAGAAAAATGATAAAGAAGAAGAAGACAATAATTGTTCCCTCCCCCTCCTTCCATCTCTCCACAGTAACAGAGAGTTAAATACCCTTTCTATGGAAGACGAATTTTAACAAATACGTTACTTATAAAATTCCAAGCATTAAGATGTTCCCTCAGCTCTCAAGGCTAAGTAATGCAAATGGCATTGAGATTCCTCCCCTTCCCAGAAATAGAGTGAATAATTAGCATAGATTTTAAAGTTTGTTTTTTTTTCTAAAATGGGATTGTTGTTTTGTTTGCGAATTTATTTTGATTTGGGGTGTGTCGTTTGTTTTCTTGACTAAGAAGAAAAGGGGTGGGGAGGCATGTCAACTGACACACCAGAGAAATATTTAATAAAGGAAACTGGCGAAGCCGTTGAAATGCTACCCTGGTCTCATCTCATGCTGCAGAAAGACATGGAAAATTTGTTAATTTCAAAGTCAAGAATCCTCTGCCCGCTCAGCTTTCAAGCAGAGGTAGGGAATTAAAGATTACATACTGTGCACATAAAATTATAGGTGTAATTTTATTTCGTGTTAACATCCTTGCCGCTGCCACTGTCAACAGGGAGGCTAATTAAAAAAAAAATCATTTCCAAAGAATCTCAATCTCTCTCTCTCTCTCTCTCTCTCTCTCTCTCTCTCTCTCTCTCTCT
>NW_021604564.1:15116191-15117981 GCF_004785775.1 Grammomys surdaster | reverse complement strand
TCTCTCTCTCTCTCTCTCTCTCTCTCTCTCTCTCTCTCTCTCTCTCTCTCTCTCTCTCTCTCTCCATAATGTTACAGGATTATTCAAAGGTTTCATCAACATACCGATTCCTTACTCTCAGTGTTCCTGCCCCAAGGCTGCCTGACTGTCTTCACTCCTGGCAAGTTATCCACTTTTGATTTTCTACCAAGACTTCATGTGTGTCCAAATGTCTCAATCACCTTAGAAATCTGAATAAGATAAACAGCGCATCTTCTCTGGCTAACTCAGTCCTGCCTTTGCAAAAGCTGTTAGGCTTCAAAATAACAACAATAATAATTTCTTTAGGTAGACTTGAGAGAAAGACCCTTTCAAATAAATAAATAAATAAATGTCCAAACGAAAAGGGGGGGAAAATCCTAGCCTGTAAGCCAAAAAGTCCGAATGTGACTTTCTCAAGGCAACACATGCTGTTGGCCATTGAAGCTGTTACTTGGCAAGGTGGGACTCTCGCCGAAAGCCACTTCCAAAGTCGCTTGGCTGGTGCCAGGAATTCTGATTTTTGGCAACCCCACCTTCTGCGTCCCCGAACCTGACCGACAGAACGTGGGAGGGAGGGGAAGGAGGACGGAGAGCCGAGAAGGCGGCAGCCAGCCGGGCTGACCCACCCGAGGCGGCGGAGCCCTGGCGACTAGGGACGCTCCAGGGACATGGGGACCTCAGCGCAAACCCGGGACGCAAACGCTGTCCCCAGCGACACCCTGCCCGCAGCCAAGACTTTTTAAAGTGAGTTCGCTTACCTTCCGATTTCTACGGCCTCAACTCAGCAATCAAAAGCAATCACAGCAGAATTAAACAAAAATAAAATCAGCAGCAGCCCGGTACTCGAGTTGGAAAACCTTTTCAAAGAACACCCGCCAACATTTCGAGAGATTAAAAAAAAAATTTTTTTTTTAAATAAAAGCCTCGAGTCTGGACTTCCAAATGGGTGACTGATAAGTTTGTCGTTCCCTGGGAGCTGATCGCCAGGACCACGCGTTTCGGATTTATTGTCCTCCAACAGTGTTTTAAGACCAGAACTGAGCCGGGTTTGGTGTATTTGGGTTTTTCCCCTTCCTAAATGAGCTCGCAGCTATTCCTTCTGGTCTCACTACCTCCCTCTTTCCTCACTTTCTCTTGCTCTTATCAGCACGATGTGTAATGAAAGTTATCTGAAACCTACTAAAACTTCTCCCACTCCTCTCTCGCAGCTCCAGGGGCAAGACCCGAAGGAGGAAAGTGTGCGAAGGTAGGGGGCCTGCCAGGCCAGGACGGCCCCCCAGATCCTCCCAGAGCCTTCTCGGGGCCAGACCCTCACCCGCTCGTCCCCTTTAGCCACTCCGCGCCCAGCCGCAGGGTTTCTATTTCATGAACTGTCTCTTTAAAGGGGATCTGCTCGGCCATCCAGAAAGAAACCCGGGCGAGGGAGAAAGGGAGCTATCTCCAGAGTGGTCGGAAGCCAGACGACGGGCTCCTCTTTCAGTAAATTTTTAAAGTGACAGCAGCCTCCTCTGGCGGGAGAGGTCACAAAAAGGTCGCCAAGACCCAACTCCTATAGGGACAGACTGATTATAGATGCACCATCTCCTGGAACATGTAGATTTCTGCGGATAAACAACCAATGGGGAGATTTCTCCAGGCAGGATTTGTTTCCCCAGGGAAATCTCTTTGATTCTGATGTCCTGAGCACAAGAGTGTGTGTGTGTGTGTGTGTGTGTGTGTGTGTGTGTGTGAGAGAGAGAGAGAGAGAGAGAGAGAGAGAGAGAGAGAGA
>NW_021604564.1:15084309-15116091 GCF_004785775.1 Grammomys surdaster | reverse complement strand
GAGAGAGAGAGAGAGAGAGAGAGAGAGAGAGAGAGAGAGAGAGTGAGTCCGGTGGGGGATGGGAAGGATAGGGTGGAGAATTGCTTTCAGGGGTGTGAGGGCACCTCCCCAGGCAGGCCGGTATTTTGGAAGCTCTGGAGAGGGCCAGGGTAACTCTTAGGATAAAGAGATACTGGCTCACACTAAAAGTTTCAAGACAGCAGTTTCAAGAGCAAAATCTGACAGACATTTCCAGTTAAGCACATTTTCAGTTAAGCACATTTTAAAATAAATTTTAATTTGTTTGTACTTAAATTTATTCCCTTCACTTTTATAGTTAGGTCCTCAGAAATGTGTACATTTCAAAAATCACCCTCACACACACACATAAGAACAAATCTTAAAATCTAAAGCATTATTTTCATATCTCTCTGCCAAATAGATTGTAGTAGATTGAGAATCTTCTAAGTTATTCAAAAGACCGTGAGTTCCCCAGAGTCGAGTTATGCAAGTGCTTGCCTTTAGTGTTTCATATTTTATACATTAGACAACTCTATAATACGTTTGGGCACTTTCTATCAATACAATGTAGAGATGACATTGGGTGAAAGAATTTGGATAATGGATGGCAAAATAGAAGAATTCACATGTTTATTTGTAGACAAATTTGGATTAAATTTGTTAACCCCACCATTTAATTGGGAATAAATGTTTTTGATGAGAAAGCTCCATATATAAAGGGAAAAAGAAAAATCCAGCTCACCCAACCACCAAGAGAAGACAGAGAACTTCCCCAGCCCCCCTTGCTAGGCAAGAGATCTGCCTCTGAGCTAAATCCCCAACCCTCAGATTCAATTTATTCCCAACTCAACAATGGAAAATTTAGTAAAATGCCTAGGTCTAGGGGCAGCTACCTGGGATGGGTGGAGCCAGTCTACAGACTTAGAATGTAGGCTGACATTAAACTTTTATCTGTGAAGCAGGTCTCACAGTACCCACCCACTTTTTGTTCTCTCCAAGTGCAAGTTGATGTGAAAATCCAGCAGATCTTTATTTTCCCCAAAATGATAATCGAAAAACGAAAATAGTGTCAGAAGACAGGGAAGTGGGTGAGGGCAAATGACAAGAGGCGGTGACTAATTCATTTTGGTGGCCTGTTATCTGGGACATTGAACTGTTATTTTAGATAATGGCTATTGTTTGAGGGGGGGAAATCTCACAGCAGTGGTAGGTAAGACAGGAAAAAAAATCCTTTGTAAATAACATAAGCATTAAGATATTCCCATAGAGCCCTGCCTGAGAATCGTGAGGAGTCTGGGCTTCCCTGCATTGATCTTCGGCCCTTCCTCAACTTGTCCATTGTTGAAGCGCTTTTTTTTTTTTAATTTAGCCATAAATTGGACTAGCTGGAGCTATGAGCTGTTCTATTTTCTTCCTGTCAGGATGAGAGATTTGTTTTATGATGCATTGTGTATTAAATACAAGTAATCTGGGGGACTGAGTGCTTCAGACACTTCAGCTTGATCAGGGGGTCTGGGTGCTCAGCGCCCCAAACCATTCCCAGCCCCTACCCCACCCAGCCCTGGCAGCACCCACTGCCTAACCTTTTCCAAAGCTTCTCAGAAAAGAAGGAAACGTTGGTGGCGAGACAAAGGTCCTCGGGAATCAGTGACATGTTCTGACTAAATTCACATTTCAGAAAAAAAAAAAAAAAAACCCCAATGATTCCCCCCCCCCCCCGCCCCGAGGCCCCCTCCCCCCCTTAGATTAGCTTCTGGTGTGGGAGGCGGACGACGGGTCTGGATGGAATTCTTGCAGGTACAGCTGGTGGCCGGTAGGTGGCGATGTATCCCGAAATAAAGTACAGTGCCTGCAGCCTCAGCAATCTAGGTGAACCCACCAGGATCTGACAGCCTGATTGCGGCCTCACACATGCACAGGCCCTCGGACACTGCCTGAGTGGAGGATGCTCCACTGAGATTCTCAACTCCAAACACAGCCTTAATTTCCTCCCTAAGACCTTGAGAGATGTGTCTAGAGACAGGGAGGAGCCATTCTAACATTACCACTATCGATTTAAATATTTGTCTCTTATTAAGTAGTATTAATATTGATGTCGTGATCATCACTCTTGTACAACAAGTGAACGGTAAGAAACGTTACACGGCATCATCACAAGGATCTGGGCAAAGAAAGTATAACAGTAGCTTCCTGATCTCCCCTCTCCTCACCTTCTCCCACCCCACCCCCCTCTTTTGCTTCTATAGCAGTCACTTCACAGGAAGATAGCCATCCTGCTTTGTCTTGACATAACTTGAAATTTAGAGAAAGAGCCCCACAACCCCACAATAAGTGCTGAGTACCCCCTCCCCACAGCGTGTTGTCTTTCCAATAGTAACCCATTAGGAGATCTGCCCCATCAGAAGAAAAACAGGCCCAGGCAAGGGTAGAGAGGGCAGGGTTTTGCAAGGAGTATGCTTTTCTTCCCTGTAAACTTGCTTCCTGTTAGGCACTTTCTAAAACAAAAAAATAAGTACGAGGAGCCAAATACCACCACCAACTCCCTTTATTTCTTGGATTTCTAGAGAAATTTGTTTACAATAGTTACCAGTTACGAATTAAGCCACTACAAAGATGCTTTCTGCTCCAAAGTAATCAGAACACTCTTGTTCTTCAGAGCTTAGTGTTGCCCTTACAACGGACTATTAACAATAATGGTTTCACCTGAATCTCAAACCAGCTTTAATTTGCAAGCATGCATGCACCAGGAAAGATGCTCTAACTATCAGGGGATGGAAGGCAGGGGCAACTCTCAGAAACGGACGGCTTTGAGAAAGCAGAAGGCAGGGTAGCAGATCAGGTATTTTTTCTTAGAGAATCATACTTTTAAAGCACTTTCCAGTCGTCGCGGCATACTTCTTAATTGCTCTTAATTGTTGTTTACCAAGAAGACGACATTGGGAAATTCTCCATTTGAGCAGGGTGGGTAGATTTTCTAGGACTTGTAAAGACCCCACACTGGTTGATGGCTGGGCTGGGAGGGGTTAATGTGTTTTCTTCCTGGTTTGAAATGGGTATAAACCTTTCTCAATCCTTTCCCTTCCTTCCCAGGCTGCAAGGACTGCAGAATCTTTAAAAGGCCCAAAGATTTCCAATAAGGCCATGGGGTCTGCCTTCATTGTGTAACTGGTTATTTAAAATAAGTCAATATATTAGTTAAAGCGGTAATAAGTTAGTGCTCCAGTATTCAAGTGATTCCCACAGGACTGTAAGCCGATGCCTCTTTTAAGCCTTAAACTTCATGGTTGTCCCAGAAGTAGGAGTCCAGCTAATGGAGGCCCTATGGGCATGGTACATGCCAGCACATCATTAAAAGAAAGAAAAGCAGTCCACCGAAAGCCAGATGAAATGACTGCACTGTCCACTTTTAATGGCTTCCTGTGGACAAACGGCCCTGTAACACTCTGCAGAGGACGGTATTTAAAAACAAGACAACTTGCTGGCAGTTTTCAATACCATAAAGTTAATAAAGTAGGTTCCCATTCACCCTGACATTATGTTTTGAGTTTATAGAGGAAGGCCCTTTATAACCTCAGCCTAAGTACAGTCTCTTTAATTCTGCAGCTCTGGGTTCTTGGGGTGGCTAAGCAGCCATTGAACTCTAAGCCTGACTTTTTTTTTTTCTAACACCGAGCAAATGTCTGGGTTTCTGGGGGAGGGTGGGCATCTCCCATGCAGTCTCTCATTCATAGACTATCTGTTAAGTCCTGCTTCATACAGTTCATGCTGGGAAGCAGGAAATAATTTGAGAAATTGACATTTGGCTGAACAATAACTGCTTGCTAATTAAATTAGCTTTGTGTATAGATATTGATGTGTGTTTAAGAAGAAAATCGATGCTCTCTTTTCCATGGCACAGTGGCACATGGGAAGTGGTGAGATTTCACCTAAGCTTAAGTGAGACACAGATACGAAAAATTTGAGTCTCTGGGACTCAAGAGATGTCTCACTGATCCTTCTACAAATGTGTTACCCAATTTCCCTTCCCTCTGACTCCTCCAAATTCTTACCACCTATCAGCTCTTTTAAATCTTTTCATTCCGTAGAGGATTTGAATAAAATACAGTGCTCAGGTGCAGAAACTTGATCAGAAAGCCATGGGATCCAATGTGACATATGTTCCATTTGACTTTAATTATTTACACTGCTTCATGGGGGAAGTATGTCACAAACTTGAACTTGAATTCTGGGATGCTGGTAGGCAGACTTGCAAGTCTCCCCAGCAAAACACAAAGGCTCTGAACCCCCAGAGCATTCTGTCAGCATGGCTCTCCAGAGAGATTCTGGCTCATTGCTGAGGGACTCTGTCTTTTTTACTTTTTATTTATTTATTTATTTATTTATTTATTTATTTATTTTCCTTTTCTTATTGATCAATATGGTACTGCAGAAAGGAGGAAAGAAAAGACAGACAGACAGACAGACAGACAGACAGACAGACAGGAAAGGAAAGGAAATTAAAGGTTAAAAAAAAAAAAAGGTAAATAAAAAATTTCCCTTGGTCTGGAAACAGGCCCCACTGAAAGCATGTTAATCTCCGCCTCAGTAATTTGGTTCTCCAGGAGAAGACAGAAGCCCTGCTGCTGTGCCCTGCACTTCATAAATCACATCTTTATGTGGACAAGGTCAGGGCACCTAACAGCTCAGACATGGGCCTTTGCAGTGGCTCGAGGATTCAGGCGTGTTTACTCTCCCGCTCGGCTCTCGGAGGACTCGTCCAGCACGCTTCTAATTACTTTTGATTATTTTCATTTGCCGGGGTCAGTCTGGCTTGCCAGGACTGCTGGAGGGTTGACTTCCTACACATCTTGATGTCTTTGTAGGACAGCACTGTGCGCGTTCAGAAGCAGAACCACGTTATTGTCCCTACAGTAAGAAGTCCTCCGTAAGTCTATGATGCAAAGTTACCCCGAAGGCTCCTATTACCTTTAATTAACCACAGAGCCACAATCCCTATCTCATTGGTTTTCCCAATACAGCACCCAACTTTAACACCTGAGTATTTTTTAGGATGTCTGGACAGAATGAAATCAATTTCTCTGCTTTGATTTTTAAACATATTTAGTAATGAATAGCAACTATTTTGAAACTAAGATGAAATACTTTGCTGAAACAACAGCTCAAGTGAATAAATTATTGTTCTCAAAGATTTATTTCCCAAACTCCAACTACAGCTGCCATATTTAAAATATTTTCGTTGGCTATTTTGATCTATTTCCTGAGCCATTATGCTGAGTGGCTAAGGTATCACAACAAAAGGGCTTCATTTAAAGTTTCAGTGAAAACCTTATGATAAATAAGCAGTTTAATAAAATACAGCAAAATGGCGGTGGAGCACAAAAATGGCATTATTTTTCTCTTGTATGACTGTCTGATGCTTTTGATGTGAACACACTCAAGGGTAAAAAAGAAGAACAAATATATATTCACAAGACTAAGAAGCAAAGAGTCACAAAACACACAACATGCCTCTGTACCAATAAGACAAAGGGCATCTTTTATATCACTGAGGACATTTTATAGCCATCTTCAGTTTCTAGAGAAAACTAACCACAGTTATTCTCAAAAAGCCAAATCTTTTCTTCTTTCTCTTCTTTCTATTTTGGAACAGAACTAAAGCAGTAAATGTGTTTGGAACTCACCTCAACTCTGTACGGATTGGATTTATTTTTCATTATTTTTTTCATTTTAATTAATTCAGCCTTTTCAAGACAGTGTTCAGCACAGTGTGCAATAACTCCAGGGTCGACGTCCTCCCCAGGGTTTTAGAAACCCACTCAAAAGTGCTTTCAGCCTCCTAATCTTGTGGAGAAAGTGCATTGGAAGGCATGCACGCCTCGCCTGCACTCCTCCTGTGTACCTTTGGGTAAGTCACTTAACCTTTGAGTTGATTTCCATGCAAGTTTCATCATATCAGCATAATGAGAGTGTTGGGAAAACCCACTGGGTGATGTGAGCATGAGGAGCTGTGACTCCGTGGGAACAGCTCAAAGTAAGTAAGTTGCACTGTGTCTGTATACCAGACTAGAATAAACACTCATGTGTGCACAACACAGAAGCTAATCCAGCCTGCAAGTATGACTATATATGTATTTTTTTAATCCTCCGTTCCATTCCAATGTCAGTTGCCCTAATTCTTATCCTGCCTGACCTTGGAAGAGGAGAATTTTAACAATTTGGTTCTTTCTCTTCCTCCCCTCCCCTCCCCTCCCCTTCTCTTCCCTTCCCCCCTCCCCCCCTCTCTCTCTCTAGCTGTGCTTCCCTGGAAGATGTCTGTCCATGTCTGGCATACAGCAGAGCTCCTCCATTCCCACCCACTGTGCTCTCTGCTAATCAGCAAGAGACCTTTATAAACACAGGTGAACTGGGACCTAAAGACGTGCACTTGAGCACACACACACACACACACGCACACGCACACGCACATGCACATGCACACGCGCATGCGCTCGCGCACACATGCACACACACACACACGCACACGCACACGCGCACACACATCATGCCCACTGCCCACCTCTCAGGTCAGAAAAGGCAAGCTTTACAATGTCCTCTGGTAAGCTTCAGACGCCAGGAAAGTGGGAAGGAATTAGGTATAATTTATCCTGTCTTGCTAACCATCCAGGCTAAAACAAGTACTAAAGAGGTACTTGCTGAGCAGATGCATGCTGGGTTTCAGTAAGCCTGAACACGTGTTTAGGATGCCTAGGATCATCAGTCTGAGTTACTGTAATGGTCTGGCCCCAGATCTTCAGCTTCCAACACACCCTTCACTCATTTCCTTGCCTTATATTGCCCAGCCTCTCCTGCCCAACCTTCTGCAGGACCTTGTAATTGTATTGCAGACCCATCCCAGTTTGGGGGAATCCAGCGCTAAATGTAAATCGTAGAGTTGTGCATGGAACACAGCATTTGGTCAATACAAAATGACTACTATTGTTGATAGCGCTGATGTAAGTATTATCACTCTGCCTGGAATTCACTTTACCTTGGTGACCTCTGGTTAAATCTTATCTACCTCTCCCCCACCCCCCACTGCTTCCTCTTTGCCTACTGATCGGTATCAGCTGGGTCCAAAGCTTTTCTCCCTCACTGGGCTTCTCTCCTGGATTAAAGCCAGCTTGGTGTAGCAGGTTTGCCCTAAAGAGGCACCATGGTTTGGGAGGATGGACTTACTCTCACTGGTACCTTTGATGGTGTCTTTTCACAGTAAACTAAACTATACTTGTACGTCTTTGTGAGAGTAATTGTGATAAAACATAAGGACAGGTTTGACTTAATGCCTAAGCTGGCTGGTTGATACTGCTCCCCCACCTCCCATGCAGAGGAATCAGTTGCTACATGATTCACTGTTTGTAGATTCAGCCACAAGAATCTCTCTGTTGTTGCTGCTCTCAAGTAGAATCCTGGCCATTTTGCCACTTTCTCCCCCAAATTCATTTCTGTGTCAGCTTTCTCCCTGGGCCCAGTTTAGATTTTGTTGCACCCCAGTTTAGATTTTTCCCTCTCCCTTTCCCTAAGTGGCCAGGCATCGGCTTTGTTAATCTGATAAAGTGGTTTTGCTCCCTTTTCTCCTTCCCTATGTGAATGTCCTAGTAGAAATGCTTATCATCACAAACCTAAATTTCTATGGCATTTTTACACCGAAAATTCATCTTTCTGAAGTAACAAGACTATAATAATGCACCACTTTACCAAAAACAAAAGGCAAAAGTCAATAAATAAAGAGAAAGAAAAAACACACTGGCCAAAGTTAACTAAACTATATAGCAAACTAAAGTAAACTAAACTAAAGTACAACTCCCTCTGGATCCTAGTTTGTTGGGAAGTAAAAACTGATCCAAAACACAGTGTCCTCTACAACCTGACACGGAGCTCAGCTTCCAGGCCTTTCCCTGTGTTGTCCCCTACACAGACTTATAGCTAACAACTGAGCATACAAGTGCACACTCTGCTCTTGACCCTTTAACTGAGTTGCTATGGCTCCTTCTCTTGCCTCTGATGGCCCTGGTCACTCAGTAACCAGAGCAATACGTTAAGGAGATGAAGTGCTGGTTCTGTTTATCAAGCTCATACAACATCTTAGAAGATGTTTAGAAAGTTTAGAAACTTTCTGAAATTCTTACATTACTTATTATGAAAGCATATTTTGGACCACTGAGGAGGGTGCATACTTCGTGGTTATCCAGGCTACTTGTAACCTATTCTATGGCAAGAAACATCCTGCACAACAGCATATCCTGTCTGGCGACTTTTCATAGGCATTCCTTATTAATAACAGACATTCTGGGGCTAAGTTACATAAATACATCTGTTTCTTGAAGCATCCCAATGAAAATTATGTAGTAAATGCTTTGTGAAATATTAAAAATATGTCTTTTAGTTAAAATATTTTTGATCTTATTAGACATCATGGAAGGTATTGAAATACACACAAATCCTCTTTCTCTTTCCACTGAAACACCTAGGGTAGGGGTCAGGTCTTTGCAAACAAGTAAATTATTTTGTATCGGTTTCAAACGAAGCATAAACATTCCTATGAATACTCTTCTATTAACTGATTCTAACTCTTCACTAAAAATAGTAATAAATAAAGAAGGCAAAAAAGCTTCAATTTTTATTCTAGAAACATCTGGAAGGTCATTCACAAAGGCATTATCATCAGTAAATTCTGGCCAACTGATTCTTTACCTGTAAACTGCTAAAAAAATAATATTGATTTGAGTATATGGTATGTGAACTTTCTGAAAGAATGTATAAAATCTCATTTTACAATTAAATAACTCATTCCTATCATTCTCCATTAAAAGTCTTTCTGAAATGTAACTTTTGCCGTGAGCATATTTTCGAATAGTGCTTCCTATCATTTAGCTTTTTCTTAATATGACTTGGCTTTATCTAGATGTATATTTCTCTAGAAGAAAGAAAAGCAGCGGGACACTCTCCAGCTACAGATGCCTGAATTAAACATGAAGAATTCCTCCTACTGAGTTTTTGACATTGGAGTCATGTGTTGGGCCTGCTTATGGTCCTGCTTAGTCACTGGACTAAGTGATCTTTAAATCAGATGACAGACGAAAGTACAAGAATTTTATCTGTAGATAAACCACACACCTTGATGAACTAACATGGGTTCCAGATGAATTGATTCAGCACACTGAGGGAGCAGAAGTTCCCTGAAGCAACCACACAATTGTCTCTACACGGAGCATTGACTGTGTGATTAACTTATGATCTATTGGAAATACTGAGCTCCAGTTACAGAGGAAGTGGATGGTGGAAGGGTGCCTGTCATCACAGTACATGGAAGGAGGAAGCAAGAACAAAGACTAGCCTTAGACATTTAGCAACATGGAGGCTACATAGGACAGGGGTATGGGGAGATCCTTCCACCGTTTACACCTGTTAAACAGTTAAGACTCAGTTACGTGTTAAATTCTTATCTATGATCTAATGAAATATTTGTGCCGTTCTATGTTGATAATCCTAAAATTCCATTTTATCGTATCTGTATCTGTGACTGCAGCCAGGCATGCTAAATAAAATCTCTACAGAGGCAGAAAAGTATGGCTTATAATCCACTATATGTGTGACATATTTTACGATATCTATACTTCAAGACCAAACTATCACAATAGTCTTTACATTGCCAGCAAAATCTTAATGTTGTTGTAAAAACACAGACATCAAAAATTATTTCTGTAAATTCTGTCCTATTCAATTTCAAATAAACTCCTACTATAGCCTGACTGTAAATTTCAGAATTAAATACAGGTCAGTTGTAGCATGTAGTTATATGTGTTCTGTTTATAAATTTTGAGTAGAACAAAAATTTCCAGGTTTTCCCATTTAGTGTCTTAGCATTGGGGAGGGAAAGCTTTGGAGGCTTTGTGAAAACACTGAAATTCAGCTACCTCAAGTCACATGAGTCTTTCTCCGTGTGACATGGACCTACTCATCTGCTAATGCAAGCCTGCCATGACACAGACAACCTAAAACCAGGAGCCTAGAATGGTACAATTCCAGTGACTTCCAATTTTCAAATTTATGCTCATACACTTGAGTCAAACTGTATCATCTCTGACTGAGTTTGATTACGTTGCTCACTGCTTCCTTCCAGTCAGAGCTGGTAGAGCCTGCCATTTATAAACCAAACTTTAATAATTCACTAGGTACCTCTGTCATGTAACTTGAAAAATATGTTGCTGTTGTCTTTTCAGAAATGTTACACATTTTCTGCACTTATCTCCTTGGCACTGAATGCTGGAATAAGTCCAGAAAGTTATTGAAAGCCTTCCTATAATGTACTTTGTCAAAAGCAATGGGTGACAACAGGGACACACTTCATTTAGTAAAATTTAACTATTACAAACTGCAAATGAAAGTAGAGAGAAGAAAAGAGACTTGTTCATTGCACAAACTAATGTCTCGAAAAGATGGAAATAATCTGAATTTGGATTCAATTTTGAAAAATATTGAATAATAGTGACAAGTGTAATAATTAGGCTCAAAACTATATTTTTCTGTAGCAGACTGGGAATCTAGTTTCAATTTTTATTTTTTTCTTTTATGTGTGTGAATGTATGTGTACCATATGCATAAGTGAACCTGAAGAGGTCAGAAGAACAGACAGCATCCTCTTGAACTTCCAGATAGTTGTGAGCTACCATGTAAGTGCTGGGAACTGCGCATGGGTCCTCTGCATGAATAATAGGCATTTTTAAATGCTGAAACACCCCTCTAGCACCACTAAAATGTGCACTCAAGTCAAGGGAGGGAGAGGAAGGGAGAAGAGGAGAGGAAAAGAGAGAGTACTTAAAGACAGTTGTATATATCCAAGCAGAACATGAGTTTCTCAAGAAATTAGTCACCAAAAATTGTATCCATTGGACACTGGAAAAAATCAGCTCTTTTCTGATTCTTTGACCACCTCTAGGATTTTTTTTTATGGCTCGAGAATACTATTTGTATAGGATATCTATGTATACCTAGATGTATACCTAGATATAATTATAACAGCTTGCATTTGTAAATTTCCTATCCTTTTTGCCCTGTAACAAGAAAGAAATGGACTGAACGTGTTAAGCTGTCACAAAGGTAAACAGATCTTTTTCCTGGAGTTCTGAAGGCCACAAGCTAACTCTCTGGAAGGTTGAAAAACTTGGGCTCAGGGCAAATCAGCCTCCTGCCCAGTCCTGGTACGCTGTATCCTTCTCATGACAGAACCCTCCCAGTCTGCTTCTACTTAGGTAGTTTTGAGAGAATTGGTTTTTGAGCCTCCTTCTTGCTACCTCTAAAACTGTAGTTAATGTACCTACATTGCAAGAGGCTCTTCAAAGTAAACAAGGGA
Source organism: Grammomys surdaster (assembly GCF_004785775.1). NCBI lineage: Eukaryota > Metazoa > Chordata > Mammalia > Rodentia > Muridae > Grammomys > Grammomys surdaster. Next base: position 15,104,702 of record NW_021604564.1, on the reverse strand, counting down.
GATTATCTTTATAAAATGCTTAAGATAATACCTGGTCCATGGGAGAGTCTATAATGGAGGAAACTTAATACAAGAGGCTGAAACCACAGAATCGAAAAGTGGCTTGCCACAGTTATAAGCCTCATGGTGTGCTAGGTGAGGAATGTATGTAAAAAGACATCACGTTGGCTTTGTTGGTTTCTTACTCTGTAAAATGAAAATAAATTAGCATTAAGAGTGTGTGTTATATTGCTGTTGAGAGGATTATAGAAGATGATCTATACACAGGCCTTGCTTCAGTGGCTTGCACCTGGAGACCAACTGCATGTCCACAATAATAGGATCCTACCTTGAGAAGAGAACTGCCATCTTCACAAATGCCTTCCCTGTTGTGTTCATTATTTTATATGTGAACCATTTTACCTGGAGAAGGAACTCTTACTCTTCCTAAATTATTTGCTGCTTGCCAAGGCAGTAGTTTGGTTTTTGTTTTGTTTTTTTAAGCAAATGGAAATATACTAAGTCAGTATCAAATAATGGAAACAAGAGATAGAATGGAAATCCACCATAATGACTGTTAGTGAAGTCAGGGATCCTTGTTTTAATAGGAGAAAGAAAGTATCTTCTAAGAAGCAAATTTTCTAAATAGGTAAAATGAGACACAAGAAAAATAGTAATCTTTTTTGTCCTCTGCAGACAAGGATACATGTATAATAGGCTAGCCTCAAATTAGCCATGTAAATGAGGTTGACCTTGAACTCAAGACCTTCCTGCCTACAGTTTCTAAATGCTAGATTTAGAGACATCTGCTACAATGCCAAGCTAAACATGGGAATCTTCATAATTCTGCAAGAATTGATATAGGCCTTAAAAAACAAGCCTTTAGCAGAAAATCAATTTGAACTATCCATTTGGTCAATATTCAATGTTGACTGCTAAAAGATATATTTCAGACTGTAAAACAAATCAAAAGATATTCCCTGAAAAAGAGAAAAGGCTATATGTGCAAAGTGACCCTGTGTGAATCCAGAAGACCTGGAAGGGGTGCTGAACCTTGAGTGTGTAAACTCCCTCTATTGGATCTGATGCCATCATATTACATAGGATCACATCATGGATTAAATGTGTAAACCAGCTTAGTTTGCTTTTCTCCACAAGTGCTTAGCAGGAATCTTCAACATCTTGATGAATAATTTTGGCAATGAATAGACACTGATAACTGAGCCTCTAAGCTCCTGCCTACAAGGAACTCCAAAGCCCAGGAGGACACTCCATTGTGTTGGCCATCATTATAAGCTGTACCCTGCAGTCACCTGATTGTCCTAAAGGAAGAATGCCAGTGTATCATTACCACTCCTGGGAAGAGTACCACTAAGGAATTGGTGATGGCCTCTGGACTATAGCATCCTTGCACACAGAAAAGGAGGTATGCTTCTAGTTAAGGAGCTTGTCTTGACTTGGATCTGAAGCAGTCTGGTTTAAATCAATTCCCTGCTAGAGCATCAAAGTAGAGTTCAATCTAGCCGTATTTGTTTCCCTGGCTCAACTCACAAGCCATCAGTTAATAGACTCATGTGGATATCCCAGGTGGTCAGGCATCAGCAGACATGACTTGATAAGACAAAATTATGAAAGACTTTCTAACACCAGTTGGAATTTAGACCACTTGGGATTAAAAAGAGATGACAGTGATCATAAATTTCAGAGTGGGTTGGGCAGTGGTGTTGTGCACATTTAATTCCAGCACTCTGAAGGCAGAGGCAAGTACATCTCAGAGTTTGAGGCCAGCCTGGTCTACAAAGTAAGTTCCAGGACAACCAGGACTATACAGAGAAACTCTGTCTTTAAAAACCAAAACCAAAACACAAACAAAAGCTTTAAAGGAGAAGCATAATCAGATTTCCAGGAACCTCCAAGTAGATCAAGAGCTGACAACAGTTTTAGGGCATGGAGTAAAGGAGAGAGAAGTTGATTTTCAGAATCAGACTAATTTTTGTCTTTGTGTATACAATGGCTGAGATGTTATTCCTGGAACATGGTACATTACTGTTTGCCAGGAGATCTCCAAATCCAGCCCAAAGCTAGAAACAAAAGATAACATAACCCTAAGAGGGTGGCCTTGTACTTGCCCATGAGGATAAGGCATCCCCTTGGCATGCATTATTTCCAAAGAGACTGTCACAATTGCATAAAGAGCACCAAAATCATGTCCAGGGCTTACTGCTTATCATCTCACCTAGTCATTCACTAACAATATATATGATGATTATAACCCTTGGTTTACAAGCGACCGCATTGAACTCAACAAGCTTGAGTATATAAATCATCTCAAATAACATTTTTTAACCAAAGTAGAATTCTAAGGACATGCTATTTCTATAAGTTGATAACATGGATTTGAGTGCAACATTGTCAGAGGCACACTCCAAGTTCAATGGTCTTAATCCTTGAAGGCCTTTTTTCTAATAATGTTCATCTGAGCATGCTCCTAGAAACAAATGTGCATGGACACCACTTTGCATACCCTCATGGGCTTTGGAGCAATGCTGGGATATTTCCCCAACACCCACATCACTCTCTCCACCACTTTGTCTCAACTTACAGTTAAAAATGACTGAACTAGCCTGTTTCAGGAGAAGATTGAGAAGCCACAGGGAGTCACACAATGACTGTAGACTATTACTCCCATTGATAAGCCCCACGTGATTGATTTAAGCAGTGAAGGAACAGTAGACAGCCCAAGACTGTGTGTTACTAAGATGTGGTTTGATCAGTAAGTTCTGTAGACGTTAAGACAGGGGAAAGACAAGTAAAGGCCTGCATGGCAGGGGAGGCCTCAGGACCACAGTCAGCCCTGATCTCACTCTAAACTCTGTAAAGGAGACTCTGGGTGTCTTCTGTGTTTAACTGCTTTGATAAGTCCTATCATGGTGTTGTTTCCTGTGTAAGTCAGATCAGCCTCAAAGTGCAATGGTATACGTAGGTATATATACATAAATGTGCATGCTCTAAATACACTCAGTCTCCTGGCAGATACTCAGGTATCAAATGGTTTTGTGCCCTGTCCTTCAGAAACGTTCAGCATTAGTTAAAGCATTTTCAAAAGACAATTGGGAGAACACGTAAGGCACATAAGGAAGTTAAATTTTAAACAAAAATTTACTAACATACAGATTCATACTGTTATGATGATTTGTAAACAAGCAGAAAACATTGATTTCTGATGGTAGAGCTTCCTAATTCATTTATTAACCCATTTATTAACACTGCCTGATACTTCATTGTAACAGAGATAGTAACGAAAGCAGAGACTTTACAACAGTGTAAGCACGCCTAAGAAACTCCTCAAGTCAGCTGATGCACTTAGCCCTTTTTAACATTATGTGACTAAGAGCAGAAGCAAATTCCATCTGCTTGCTTTTCTTCTAATGTAATTGAATATTTTATTTGGAACCTAAGTTGATCTTGTTCATTTTACCAACTTACTTGCTTATCCCAGAAGGAAATCAGACATAATCCTTTTCAAATTCTCATCTTAGAAACTTCACTGACAACAGTGTGCAAAGGTACAGGGGCAGAGCCAGTGATACCAGGTAATCGAAGAGGCAGCAAGACAGCAGAAGGAAGAGGGCAGTAAACAGAGGAGTAAGTAACAAATCAATCATTTAGTAAGTCTTTCTTTGTGTCTAGAAGGGGATGTACAATTTGATTTAGTAATTCATGGGCAGGCACTAAGGTGCTTATTATCCTGTTTAACTCGGATATATTTAATACAACAAGACTGAGTAAGTATTCCCCTAAGTCACATTACATGTTTCTTCGTTTGGTTTTTTGGTTTTGAAACAGGGGCTCCTGTAGTCTAGAATGTCCTTGAACTCCCTAAGAACTCAAAGCAGGCCTTACACACTTGATCTCTCTGCTTCTACCTCCCACCTTCCATTTACTGGCATGAACTTATTGTGCCCTGCTTGAATCTAGCTCACTATATTTTGTACTGTTTACCCCAAGTCTATGTTACATCAAACATAGCAACCTGACAGGCTGACTTGCTAAAATGCCAAATACGTTGTCTTTCTGATAATTGAAAGCTGTCACTTCTGGCCACACCAAGTCAACCCCTGACTTCAGGAAACCTTAGGATGAACCCCAAACTTCAGTTCAATATAATATACATTAAATTAACAAAGCAATACCTCTAAAGACTTTTTAAAAACCAAAATGGACTCACGAGACATGAGGAATGTCTATGCTCTATTAATTAAATGCCATCCAATAAGTATGCTGGTACTGCCAAGGCTTGGTCATAAACAAAGCAAGAACTAATTTGTGTCCTGGCTTGTTCTGTGGCATTACACCAGTTTTTCAATTACTCACTCATTGATTAAGCATATTTTAATTATAGTCTTTCAAAAAGAACATGTACAAAGAGAAATTCAGTGCTCAACGAGGAGGACGAGCACTTCTTGTAAGTGAAAATTTCCTGTTCTAAGGTTTTCATAACTTTCCCTAAAATCCATATTACTTATCCTTATTATACACCTATATTTCTATAAAACATGTAAGAATTAAAGAAGGTAAAAATTGATTTCCAACTATGAATTTATATCCAAATATGGATAGTAATTAACACAATAAGCTTTTATTTTTTAACATTCTATCGATCATTCAGCCATAATTGTGTCCTGTAGCCCAGGGAAGGTCACTGGGTCTGTAGAGATTTCCTCCTGTGTTTAGCATATCTGCCCTTTTTCTCTGCTTCCTGATCTGATTATTTACATTGTTTACAACCTCCCATAGCGTCTCTCATGAAGATCCACTTGGAGCTGCCTCTGGGGTGGAAGGCAGTGATCTTCCCGAATATTCCTTCTTCAGTCACGTTCTGGAAGAAGTGTCTTGAAAAAAGTTTTGTTACTATAACAGTCAACCAGCAAAGTATTTGGTTTATAAAATAGATGTCACAGTGGGAATCATTTGAGGACCATCTTCAGAAGCTGATTAGAGTTGTGAAAGACTTGGGATGGTGTACAGAGAGACAGATGCACTTTTGGAAAGTACCTAAGAATTCAGGTTTCAGAACTGTTAGGAGAACCGCCTACACTGTTCCATGGGCAGTCCACACTCCAGCTCTGCCTATGCAACCATTCATTCTATCGAGTGAAGCAGGCAATCTCATTAAAAGCAATAAAGCAAAGCTATGAAACTGATTAAAATTCAGTAAGGAAAGGAAATTTGATACAATCAAATGTTGCCATTGTACCAGGCTGTCTAACCATCTGTATAATATGAGAAGTTTGTAATTAGTCTACATTTTTTCACCACTAGGGGAAAACATGTAGTTTTAGATATCATGTTTAAAGTACCTATGAGCCTAGAGTTGTCATGCTAAATACAAGAGATCTAAAGAGCTCTGTCACACGTTCATCATGATCAGGAGCTGCCCCGCCAGCTTTTGAAGTGCTGTATACACGATCTTGCAAGGCGAAACACTTTATGTACCATAAGAAATTTGAGGCATAATGTTTAATGTTCACAAGATAAGTTAACAAAACTGGAACCTGGTGGCTTTTTATTGTTTTATATCCCACAAGGGCTTTGAGGAAAGATCAACAAAGAGGGAGGAGAAAAAAATGGGATTTTTCCATTCTCCTTTTAAATTCTCTTTCCCAAATTAAAGTATAACTCACAATCTACACCCAAGGAAGAAATCATTCTAAAATATACTGGATTGGGATTTTTTTTAATGTTTAGATAACAGCTTTCCAAACATGGCTAAGTGACATGTGTTTTGAGATGGAAAACATTTGGTCTTTTTTGCAGCTTTCAACAGCTTAAGTGAAGGGATTTTTAATGTTCTCAAGCAGCTGGGCCACAGTGTGTGTATCTTGAATTCCACCAGCATTGAAGGATCCCATCTCCCCCATTCCACAGTCCCTTTTAATTCCACTTCCTAATGCTTAGCTATCTTAATGGCTTTCCAGTATGATCACAGCTTTCTTAAAAGTTATACTTTAGAGCCCCAACTGCCAAATGCCATATTCCTCATCAAAACATAATGTTTGTTTTATTCAAAAAAGTGCCAATGGCTTATATTTATCACTAGACAAAAGCAACAAGCTTGTGTGATAGACTTTAACCCTAACAAGATGCTGCCGGAGCAGAAACGGCACTGACTGCTCTCAGAGCCTCACCTTCACCTCCTCAAAAGCAAGACTGAACATCCCAAGGTCCATTATCTGAACTGCCTTAACTTCTATATGTCTCTCAATATCACTGTAAACGCACAAAGGAGATGTACAGAGCACACTGACATATTGCAACCATTTCCCATTCTCTGCCCAGTTAGTTGCCCGTGAGCACATCTACACACCAGTTCTCACCTATGTTACTGTAAACAAAACAGTGGGTCATGTGATGTGTGAATGTGATGTCAATGGAAACACAAACATCATCAGCGATTGGCTGAGGATGTGTGAGGGTCTGACTAACATTTGTGAAGTCCTAGGTTCAATCCCAAGCACGACATATACCTGGTATGCCTGTACATATGCCTGCAATCCAAGGTTTGGGGAGGGATACAAGCAAGAAGGAAGATCAAAAGTTCAAGGGCAGTCTAGGGTACATAGTGAGTGGTCAGCCAATCTGGGTGACATAAGCCCCTGTCTCAGAAAACAATAGTAAGCAAATGCTTCTTTAAAAGGTTTAGATTAGATATGGAATGAGATGTACTCAGTTTAATAGCATCTTGCCTTTAACAGGCCTACTGCTCTATACCCAAGGAAGGACTGTACGATCAATAGTTCAAAAGGTTCAACCCCTAACTTTGCAAATTACATAAATATCTTCCTAAAATGACATAGTTTACACAATGTAACAAGAACAGCATTGTGTTCTTTAACATCTTGCATCTTTAGTTTTACTGCTAGATTCACAGTTGATTTCACTTTTCTGTGCTTGCCTATCTCTAATGGAGAGGACTGTGTGATGGGAAAGCAAACCCTCATATGTTCAGTTCTGTTCTCTCCTTTCTACTCTAGCTCTGCAGTTGTATTGTAAGAAGGAAAAAAAAAACCCCTTTCTAGCCTTCTCTGCATGGCCAGCCATTTCTTACTTCTAAGAAGGGCAGTGAGTAGAACAGAGCAATGTTCCTATACTGTCTGTGACAGTCCTGAACTATATGTGACAGTTAAACTTGACTATTAAATTGATTGGGTTTAGAATCACCAAGGACGTATACACCTGGGAGTATCAGTGAGTAATTATGTTAGGATAATTGAGACATAAAGGTCCAACCTAATGTAGGGTGTACCATCCCAAGGTACACCATGGGTTGTTAGACTGAATAAAAAGAAGAAAGTTGAAAGCTAACATTTCATTGCTGTCTGCTTCCAAACTATGGGTGCAATGTGGCCAGCTACCTCAAACCACTGCTGACACACCCTTGCCTGTTAGGATGAACCATTTCCTCCAACTGTTAGCATGATTAAGTTTTCTATCCCAGAGCAGTTTTTAGTAGGGTAACTTATACAGAAGATTGGTACTGAGACATAGGACCATTGCTATGATAAACCTGACCTTGGGCCTTTGGACCTAACTTGTGGTATCACCATGAAAAATGAAACTTTTGGGGCTGTATGCCATTCTGGTAGGAGCTTGGAAGAGAAGACTGTCAAGTGGACAGTGGAGGCTTGACTCATGAGGCTTCAGAGGGAAACAAGGAATTTAGCTGGGGTCATTTCTGTGGTATTCTGAAGGATCTTATGGTCAGCCTGTGTTCTAAGGCCTTGTGAGAGGCTGAACTTAAAGGCAATGGACCAATTTGTCTGGTAGATGTTTTAAAGCAGGAGCGCACTCAGGTCTGTTGGGGTTACTCCTCATTGCCTGCATTCAGTTCTATAGTGAGGGAGAGGAAAAAATATAAAGCTGAAAGTTAAGAAAAATATGAAGTTTGTTTGCTAAGTGGAATACAGATGAAAAAGTATAGAGATTTGAGTAGAGATTTACACCATTAAGAAGTACCTCCTGCTTTGAACTGGAAAGGTACCCTGAGGGCAAGTATCTTTACCTAGCAAGTTTCACCTTGTGAAAACCCATTTGAAATGTTTAGATTTCCTTCGAAAGGACACCAGTTTAAGAGGGCCAGGATTCCACTAGAGCTTACAACAGAACTTGGCAACAGTATTCACATGGTACTGATTTTGTAGGATGCAAGGTTAAGTGGGTTATGGTCATAGTCATGGTCATGGCTGTGGTCATGGTCATAGTCATGGAGTCTTGCACAGAGAGCTAATGAGGTCAGAAAATGTGTACCAGGTACATGGGATGTCTATGGAGGAGAGCTGCAAGAACTGAGTGGCGTTACCTTAAGTAAGAATATGTGTGCTTCAGGCAGCATAGCTGGAAAGGTTGGTCTACCCAAGCCATCTGGAGCCTCATGGATCCTATCACAAGCCTCAAAAACCAGATATGGAGTAGGATTTGTTACGTTTTCTGCCTTTTCAGTACTGCTTTGGTTTGCTCATTTCTCCGTCTACCCACACTCTGGTGTTTGTTTGTTTGTTTGTTTGTAATAGAGGTGCTTGTTCTGGGTAACTGTCAATTTGAAGAGGGTAATTTGCTTTTATCTATAGGAACTCATATTTAATTTCCTTGAATCTCATATAAGGTAGAACTTTGGACTTACAGACAGTTCTGAGATTGTTAAAGACCATCAGGAATTTTGAGGTTGGACTGAATGCTTTTTATATGGCAAAGTGGTCATGAGCCTGTAGAGACAATGGGTAGAAAGTTCTGTTTTCAAAGTGATGTGTTTGGGTATTAAATTGACAAAGAATTGAATTGTGATGGTTGGTTTTCATTGTCAAGCTGATGGGACTTAGAATCCTCATGGAATCGCTTGCTGTATCTGTGAGGATGTAGCTACACTTGGAGGCAGGAAGCCTGAAGCTAAATGTGGATGGTATCACCCCATGAGCTATGGTCTCAGTGGAAAATGTAGTCTGAGCACAGCATTTTATCACTATCTGATCCTGACCTCAGGTGCCATACGTTCAGCTGCTTCATGCACTGCTGTGTTTCCTCACTGTGCTGGACTGTGGGGCAGGACACACCATTCCATCCTTCAGTTTTTTCCATCAGGGAATCTTGTCACAGCAAAAACCAAGCAGATCCTACAAGGTATATGACTGGCCAGGAAGCTTATGTCCCCATGTGAGAGTGGAAAAGATGTTGTGTGAGTACTTATCTACTGCATAGTTCTAAATCATAAACAGCTCCAGTACTGTGGGGGATCCAGATGATTGACAAACAATAAAGCACTTCCACAAATCCTTTAGGATTGCCTTTTCCCAAGGTTTCTCCAAATGTGCCAACTTGTTCTCACTTGATTGAAAATTAACTGCAATGTCTACTATAAGTGGACTCTTCAACTATAATGTAGCAAAGTAGAATCCATATTTGAGATGTACACATACACATATACATTTATACAGCTTCAAAGTTGTACCTCTTTATTATTTTATGCATATAAATGTTCCCTTGAGGGTATGTCTCTGCACATATGCATCTGAGTACCCATTAAGGCCAGAAGAGGGCATCAGATCCCCTGGAACTAGAGTTACAAACAGTGTGAGATGTCATGTGGGTGCTGGGAATTGAACCTGGGTCCTCTGGAAGAAAATATAGCACTGAGTCATCTCTCCAGCCCCTCAAAATTGTACTTGATAAACATATCACATCATAGACTTTTGAATTGCTTTAGGTCACTTGTCCTTTTGAATTCCTTACCAACTTATTAGGGTTGCTGTCTGCCTTCTGACTGATTTGTACTGACTGAGACTTCAACTTGAAACTTTGTGTGAAAAGTTCATGAGAAATGCAAGAGAATTCTTACCATGTTCCTCAAATTAATCTACTTGGTCCTTTATTGAATTATACTATTATTTTATTTTTATTTGGTTTTTATTATAGTATTATCTTATTTTCATTTAGAGATATCAAGTTAAATAATTTTATATTTGAAGTTGGTAAATGTCAGTTTTTAGATTAAATTCTTTTGTATCAGATTTGTTAACATCAACTACATTGTGATTAGATATGACCAAACAAAAAAAGTTACAAATTTATGTTACACTGACTTCAAAGTTTATTTGATATCTAATAATTTTCTCTTTATTAAAGCTATTTGATAAAGCTACTGTATTCATTTCTGATACATGAACCTTATGACAGAGTATTTTAAAAGCTACTCAGTATACTGGTTTTCATTGAAGAGACTCATTTGATTAAAACCAGAAAATTGGCAAGTTATATACAAAATATAAATTCACATTTAAAGTTACATTATTAGCATATATAATGATTCAAATGAAATGAAATTAAACTATTCATGATTTAGAATACTCTATTACAGATAAAATGATCTATGATGCTCCTATACATAAAATATGTTGAGAAAATTTATTATAGGTAAAATATAATAAATTTTATAGGCAAATATTTGTAAATATGATAGATGACTATAGATAAAATTTAGACATAGTATGACTAGAAAAGCCATACAGACAAAAATAAAGAAAAATATATTGCTTAGAAGTAGATTTTGTGTATTTAAATTTTATGGGTAATTTTTCTCCTCTATTTACTCTCTAAGCATAGAATAAATATAACAGTATGCTTTCACTGGGGAAAACAGCTTTTAAGAATTTGTCAGGATCTGAAGAGATGGCTTAGCAATTAAGAGTACTTCCTATCTTTGCAAATAACTAGGGTTCTGTCCCCACTACTACCCACATCATGACTCACAACCATTCATAACTTTAGTTCTAGGGAATCTGATACAGTCTTCTGGCTTCCATGAGCATTGCATATATGTGGTGCACACACACACACACACAAAACACGTTCACATAAAATAAAAATTAAAAGATTATTTTTGAAAGAAGAGTCAATCTTCTGTTTTATCATGAAATATAGAAGATAACCTTGTATATATTGTTTAGCATAACACATTCTATATTGTCCTGGTTCCATGGGGAAGAAGCCACTCTTCCTCAGTCAGATATAATACTTGGAGAAAGATGTATCTGTGGTCATCAAAATGAATTAAAAGAACCACCTTAATTTATAATTAACTATTATGCAACAAAATGATTCATAAAGAAAAATGATGGTGGTTTTTCCTCTGAAGTTTCCTGCTATGATCTTTGCAAACATTGTAGAACTCAAATGCACACTACCCATTAGATTGCTGAACATTTGTCCTGATCTCAGAGTGTCAACAGAAGTAAAAATATTACGATTTTCAGTTATTCAATGTCAACAAAAGAAGCCCAAGGTATCATTCAGAATTCAGTACATTGTACACTTTTAAAAACTTCAAGAAGCTACAAAACAAGATTCTAAAGTATACAATACTGTATGCAGAATAGTGAGCAAGCAGGCTAGTTTCCATGAGTTATCCTAATTTTTGCTGACATCTTATCAGAAGTTTGCCTTAAACATGAAGTAGCAACAGGATACTTTGTTCTATTCAGTTCTAGATGAAGGCAGGGCTCTTGTTTTGTCTCCTTTTGTTTCATACGAAAGAAACAAGTATTAGCCAGACAAACACAAAGAGCAAGGTAGCATCTGGTGAGAGGAAGTAATTGTGTTTAGTCATTTGTACTGTCCATACTGGTAATGGAATCCCCAGACCATCACAGACATTTTTCCAAATGCATGCCTAGTATTACAAGCCCCCCTGATCAGAGCACTGTCTTTACTTCTGTTGATTTACATGTCTGTTTGAATCATGGAATTGCCTATTCTCAGTCAGACTTGACAAGCCAATCCAAAGCATCTCATTTTTTCAGAACTCACTCTCAAATTAGGGCATACTTAATTATAGCAAGCCAGAGGAAGATACAACTCAAATACACATGCTCTTGTGTAACAAAATTTGTACTAATATAGATATATTATATATTATTATGTTATGTATAATATATAATAATAAAGTTATATATAAACATATGTATTTATGGAATTTCATCCAGCAAAAAGCAGCTACTTCTCTGATTGGCATCATGAACCAACAGGTTTCACTTTGAGCCACATTCTACAAAGCTTTACAGAGATGCCCATAGTAGTTTACACGGCAGTGGGAAAAGTGGGTGCTCAAACACAAAGAATATCTGAGCACATATTTCCCCTTGCATTATTTAAGGAGGGTACACATGGGACTCAGAAGATTAAAAATCAAAATTCATTAGCTTATTTTTCTTGAAGGTGCTTTTGCAGTTCTATATACTGTTTCCTCTTCTACCAGATGGCAAACATTTGAAACTCTTGGATTCTCCATTCTGAATTCAATTCTAAATCTTGTGAGGGGTGTCCAGTTGATGAATTATAGGGGTTCAGGATATAGTCCAGGGGTAGTCTGTTTGTCAACATGTGCAAGACCCTGAATTTAATATCCAGCACCACAGGCAACGCACCCATGAACACACAACACACATATGTAACACATATAACACACAAAAAAGCACACAAACCACATATACAACCATTCACACATGTATACACAACACACACAAACAACACAAACATACTACACACAAGGCATAAGCACATACCATATACACAGAAACACAATATATAAACACTTTCCACAATATACAATGTACCACTATACGACACACACTACAATAGAGTTTAGACATATATGACAAAACTCCAAAATAGATGTTCTGCTTTCAAAGCTATTAGAATAGCAGCCAGTTTTCAAATGTACTTCCAAAAATTGTTTTTCTTTTTCTGTCACGATGTGCTTTCATATTCCATGTATAAATGCAATGTCTCTTAAAAACATTCTTTTCTCTAAGTGTACACATGCCAATTTTCTACCATAAAATATTTTTTGCAGAGCAGAAATAATAGTAAAGATTTGAGAGAGAGAAAAAGATGGTCTGAGTAAAAGGCTGTTTTCTTTTTCTGTTAGTTAGACATATTTGCTACTATGTAATAGCAAAGTTGTTGACTATCAAGAGGTAATCCATTATTGACCAATAATAATCCAATATTGTTGATCAGATTGTCGTTCCTCATATAACATATTATTAGACTTTCTTCTTGGAAGGGGGTTCTTTTTATTCCTTTCCCTCTTTTACTGCCTCATCTGGAGGTTGGTATATAGTCTGTATACAATACATGTGGGATAAAATGACAGTTGGTGATACTGTTTTATGACAGTTATAAAGCTCTTTAACATTTTTTGTCCCATAGAAGTTGAAAATAGAGCAGTAGGTATCAGAGGCTATGGTGGAGGTAGGGACGGGAAGAAGGGGACTGGTGGATTAGTTAGTACTAAGATATAGTTAGGGGAACAAGATGGGCTGTGGAGCTACTTTACAGGTCAGAGAGCATTGACAGTAAAAAAGTTAAAGTAAGTAATTTGAATGTTTTTGTTTTCATCATGAATACATAATAAATGTTTCAAAACTGATATGTGCTGAACCTGATTCAAACATTATACAACATGTACATATATCACGATATTGTTACCATGTGTGTATGTGTATGTTTTGTGTATTTGTGCCAATTAAAACAATTTTTAAAAACTCTTCAACATTATATTACATTACCATTGTTCTCTTACGGTACCTCCAAAACGAAATGGAACTAACTTCAAATAAAATAAATGACTGTTGTAATGCACCACTTAATGAGCTTTTATCAAAAACGTATACCATGTTATTCTAAAGCAGATGATAAAAATAAGGACAAGAACCTCTCAGCTATTGTAAAATGGCAGCAACAATGAGGAGAGATGGGGAACGACCTCGAAGGTTGTCCAGATAATAACGTGCAGGTGAAGAGCTGGCGAGCAAGGACTTGGACTTTAGTTCTCTCAGGGGAAGAAAGAGAATTAGTTCTAACAAAATAGAAAGTTCCTGGGAAACACAAATAGGAAAAGACTAGGTCATTCCAGAATGGGAAATCAGAAGTTAAACCAACATTCAAAAGGAGCCTTCAAAACTAGGATATAAGACAGAGGAAATCACATGAAATGCACATAAATCTTCTAAAGCTAACAAAGGTGTATTGAAGAATGAGACAAAGAGAAATCAGATGTTTTTTGAAGGGGAAAGATGCAAAACTTACAGTGAAAAGTTTGTCCTTGGTTTACCCTGATGCAGAAATGTAACTAATGCTTAGCTACCTGGACAGCAAATTTCTTATATTAAGAAATACAGCCTGACCCTGATGCATGGATTTAAACTTCTATAGATTGTCATCTTTTATTCAGAATACTGTTTCTAAATGATACACAAAACCCTGACAAATGTCAGTTTATTTTCTTTCTCTCCATTTCATATGTGTTTTCACTTTATGTATTCCTGGGGGAACCCTTGTAGATGTAATTAAAGACCTAAGCATATAGTGATTAGCCTATAAATAAAACTCAATCTCCCAGGAAATAATTTGTATCTGCAAGTTATTTTTCTACAGACCTGAAATGTGGAAAAGTGGATTACATTAAACTGGCAGTTGGTAATGTCATTATTGCACCATATGAAGTTCATGGTTTTGAACAACAATGGCTAAGGGGAAGCTAAAAAGGCTGAAGAATGCATGCATAGATGTTTGTGGCTGTAGCCTAAATGGGTGTGTAACAGTCATGTCTGGGCTTCTAACATGATATAAAGGTCTGATGGGTCCTAGGACCAAGAACACAATGCTCTGGAGCAAACTCTTCAGCTCCCAGGAGCCTGCCAGTCCACTGGGATTCAGCATACTTTGGTGTCTACAAAGAAAATGGAAAATTCTAAGGTCTTGACGTTCATCATAACTACACTCATTAAATACCAAGTAACATTGTAGATGAAGACATCTATGAACTATATACTATTTAATAATCAGTTTAGGGATTGTGATACTCTAGTTACATAAAAAATAGGTTTTTCAAGTTTACCCTAAGGTGATTATATTTATAGAATGTTTGGATGTAGGCATGCATTCCTGTATCCATTTTTAGAAAGTGCATTCAAAAATGAGCATAAAGATAAACCTAAAATATATGTAAAATATTGATGCTGCTTCTTGAGAGCATCCCTCACTGGCAGTCATGACCCACCCTCTCTTGGTTTACCTTCTACTTTTCTGGATTCACTTTCAGAACCTTCACCCGAAGTCATCTTCTCCAATTGCTGGGGACAGACTGGATTTCTCTCAAGGATTAGTCCCCAGTCTATTCTTCCTTTAACATGCCTGCTGGGTTCTATTCAACCACTCCCAGAGCTATAATCTTCTCTCCTTCCCCATGCTGATAACACACTGACAATACCTCTAACCACAGGCTTCCTTCTGAACCTCAAACTGGTTCATCCAGTTGTCCCAGAGGTATCTAAGTTCAACTTGGACAACTCTGAAAATGTTTGTGCCTTCTTTCTCTGGCTGCTACTTGATTAGCCTCGGCATTTCTCTCCAGCCCGAAATTCAGCTAGTTCCCAAAGCCCATTGATGACGTTTTCTAAGCAGCTTTCGTGCTGGCTGCTTCTCATTCTTGCTTATCTTCTTCCACACCAGTCAGCACACCCCAGCTTCGTGCATACAAACCCACTTCATTTAAGCTATTTCTCCAAATGCAGCTGGGATGACTTAGCTTGAATAAAAGGCAAACCGTGTGGACTAGGGATTTAGTTCAGTAGGACAGTACTTGTCTCGAATGTACAAGGCCCTGAGTTCAGTCTCAGCTCCGTATTGCAAGGAAAACACATACACACACACGTACACATAGACACACATGCAGATAATATATATACACACATATACACATAGACACACAGACACAAACACACACAGATACACATGTGGATAATATACACAAGCACACATATATACATACATAGACATACAGAGACACACAGCTACACACACACACACACACACAATTCTCTTGCTTTGTGCCCCTGCACGACACACTGGTAGGCAAAACGTTAAAGAATTTTGCATGGTTCTCCATGTGGTCTCTAGGATCCTAGCAAGCTCTGGTTTACCCACTCCCTTTTTGTCATTCTCTTAGGACTGACGGGAATCTAAAGCTCAAGTTCACTTTAGTGGTTATGCTCTGAGTCCTTGTTTCAACAGGTACATCCTGGCTTACCACGTGGCCCTTTATATTGTCTCTAATACTTACATACCTAACTGACTCATGGTTCACATTTGAAACATTTTGTCCTTAGAAATAGGTAACAAATTTCCAAACCCACAATGAATGGGCATTTTTCTATTTCCATGACCTTTTGGACATAAGTTTATCAATGTTTTCTTTAAAATATTTCTATTTCTCTTCCTATCTGCCTGTCTATCAGTCTCCCTATCTGTCTTGTCTATCTGTCTATCTAATTACAAGTAAACCCTAAGATTTTCAAGACAGGGAAAACAGTCTTGTGAATCTTTGTTGCTGGCTCATATTAGATACAAAATTAACACAGAAGTAAGTTTTGTTCAAGTTGGCAGCCCTGCTCCAATTATGCAGATATAATACTCCATGGACTTCAATGGACACATGATATCAAGCTATAAAAGCTACCTTCCAGATTATTTGCATTACTGCAACAGCTAGGTGGAAAGATAATGTTTTTTTAAAGGACACAATGGAAGAAAAACTAGGAGTGAAAACATCTTTAAAAAATAAAAATCAAAACAGAAATAATATTATCCTTAAATCATTAGGGATATTAGCAATCTTTCAATTCTAAACTATTTTTAAAAGATGTATTTTATCCTTATTAAGCCCGTGTAAGGATTATATTGCTAAACACTGTTTCCTTGCACCTTCCTGGGAAAGACAGTTCATATGAGATTATGGAGTATCCAACTGAAGGTATATTGGAGAAAGCAACTGAACAGCACAAGACTAGGTCAGTTCTGTCTTCTTTCTTTTCCAAGCTGACAACCGGTACTTAAAATTAAACAGAAGAATATACTGCCTCCTGGGAATTATGCAAGCACCTGGGCAAACAACCACTGAAGTCCATTACTTACAAAGTGAAGCACAACCCTTCACACAGCAAAACAGTCAGGAAACACCCTTCTAATATTTAGGCATTAAAAAGAGACAGACGATCTTTTCTTTTGCATCACCTTTAATGGCTAGATGAAACATTTTGAGTCTGAAGCTGCAGGACTTGTATTCTAATCCTTTGTCTGTGATTTCTTTCTATCTCTAGTGTCTTCATGTTTTATAGACATCTTCCTCACCCATAACAGATGCTCAAACTTCTTCTATTCACTCATATTCCCTTGCCCACATGAGATTTTTGCCTCAACTCAGGGTGTATAGATAAATAAAGTAGGTTATGTAAACCAAATGTCTGCTAGTATACCAAAGAAAATTATAACTATTCTTTGAAATATATATAACTGCCTTACATGAGGTTGCTAACCTTCAGACACCTCTTACTGTTCATGGTGTCAAAGATATCCCCATTAGTCAGAATTAATCATTAAATTTACAGTTTCTAAATGACATGAGAATTTCAGATTGGAATATAATATGCTACATTATTTATTTAGTACTTATTAGTTATAAACATAAATGTGATCAGACATTAAGAAAATTAATAGGGTAATAAAAAAAATCTCTGACATCTACTTGGAAAGATACAATAGTCTTAAATGAGTCCACCTTTTCAGAAAATGTTCAAAGTTATCCGTACGTTGTTGTTGTTGTTACTTCTACTTCTCTTGTGTCACCCATGTCTTTGTTCCCAGCCTACATTTAAATATCTCCTTCAAACCACAGAAGGTCTTTACTCTGAAATAACCCTTTAGACTCTAATTCCAAAGCTACCTTGCAGAAAGCAAGGAAAACCTACCCTTCCATTCTCCATATGAATGTGTTAAGAAAGATTTTAGGAACGAAGCCAGTCAACAAGGAATGCTTAAACTCAAGTCATCTGAAATTGCTGTGGTGTGTGGAATTCCTGCTTCCAAGCTTCCAACCCTGATGCTGCAGTGTTTGCTTAAGAAGAAAGACTGTGGCTGACTGCCACAGTACAGATGAAATGCTGTCAAACAACTCCTTGACCTCTGAAACAATAGGTGGGGCCCATTTGAATCATAAAACCAACAGAGTCAACAATTGAACACAGTTGTAACAATAAGGGTGTCTCCCTACTGTGCCACTAAAAGTGCATGAAAGGACAGAATTGCTTTGCAATAAGCTGGTGAGGTTGATGCTCTACACCTTCACGGACAAATGAAGACACTGACTGCAGCCATGACAAACAATGCTCACAGAAATGCTCTGCTTTCCCTTTTCCTCAGCAATCTCTTCCAACTCAAGTCATTACAAGGATGTATTTTAAAACAGGGCATGCTAGATTTCCTTCCATTGAGCAATAGGTCCTTCTTTTAACACTGACTGACCAAGGAGCCATACAATTTTTAAGGGCTGTGTGGTGGTTTGGGGTCCCACCTCCCAACTCATGACTCTGTCTTTAGTCTCTTGCCATCCAGCATAGAACTAGCCCTGTGAGCTGTCTCTGCTGAGGTGACTCGCTGGCCATGTGATCAACTCTGACTCACAATACTGAAGAAAAGTGCAAACTTGGGAGCCAGTTTGTTATTTAGCTTAAGGAATTCTCTTTGAGTTTTTTTAGTTTTGCCATGGTATAGAACTAATAACATAGTCAGAGTAAGAGGGCAATTAGTTGCTTCTCTTTCTTTTGTCTGTAGCTCTTTAAACCTTGGGTCGAAGCATACTCCCACTAGCAAAAGGATTTGTGTAGTAGTTTACAAAGCCTTTATATGCTGAGGCTTGCCAAGGTAGTTAAACTTTCAACTTGTTCAATTGTTCTGGTTACAATTAGTTAGTATTAAGTGAAAAGGCTTTACAAGTTCCATGTCATTATTAATATAACTTCACACACGTGAGCATGTGTATGTGCTTGTGAGCATGTATGCAGGCTTGAGTGTCCATGTGGCCAAGAGTTTCAATCAAAGAGATACCAAAATTTACTTTAAAAATACAAAACTAGGTATCATGTTACCAATGCTTTTAAGTATATTTCAAGTCGTAAAAGAAGTAAGTAGATTCAAATTATTCTGAGAGTAAACCAAGAACAAGAATAGTAGTTATAACAGGTGGCTTCAGTAAGGAGCATGCGCTCACTGTGAGGAGACGTTGTGCTATTTTGACACAAAACTCATCGAGGAAATCCCCATATCTAACTTAGGATCAATATGCTGTTGTTATTTTGTTATGGCCACTTGCTGCTTAAGGGAGTGAAAATCAGAGATGAGCAGTCAGTCGCTTAGACAGTGGATTCACTGGTTAAGACAAGAAAGATGGCTCCTGACTAGAGTCCCCAGCCACTCACTATACAGTTATCTGAACCTATGCTGCTTAGTAGGGAGGCTACCAGCAGCATGTGGTTATTTGGATAGAAACATTAATTAAGATAAAAATGAATTTCTCAGTCCCACTAGCCACATGTGGCCAGTGCCTACTGTTAAAGAACCTTATCTGCAATGCAGATATAAAATGTTTCTGTCTCTGCAGTAGTCCTATTGGTCAATATGAACAGAGAACTGGCCAGAATGGGTTTCTTAGCCTCACATACCGGCTAGTAATTAAGGGAGTGGGTTGATTAGATTAAACAAAAGTGTTAGCATATGGCTGGGGAGATGGCTCAGAAGATAAAGCATTTACTATACAAGTATTAGGACCTGAGTTTAGAGCCTTGGAACCACTGTAAAGGCTGGTCACAAATATGGCACTAGTCACCTGTCACCCTAGCCCTGGTGGGAGGAGAGTTCACAAAGACAGGTAGATCCTAGGGACTATCTGCTTAGCTAAATGGCAAGCTGCTGATTTGTTGACAGAACCTTCCCATAAACAAACAAACAAAATAAACAAATGGAACAAAGGAAGACACCTCATGTGTACTTCTGGCTTCTGCATGTGAGTGAGTGTGTGTACATGCATGTGTGTGCACCTACACAAACATGTAAACAAGTGCATATCCTGTCTCAGAAGGAGATTAGGTGGAAATGTGACCCTAGCTATGTCTGCTTCTATCGTGTTAGAAGTTAAATAAAGCAACTGGTGTGGTGAGAAAAGACAGGATTAAGACTTGGGGACAGATATGCTGGAGTCCCAGATCTAGATCCCTGCATCTCTGACCTGAAAACATAAAATGATCTACTTTAGACTCGACTTCGTGTCTATGTAAGACAATGTGATTTTACACATCTGTGTACGATGCTCTTAGGCAGGGCATCCTGGGAACTAAATAAATAGTAAGGAACATGTGTCACTTCTGCTCAGAACATGTGTCATTTCTGCTCAGAAGAGAACTTGCTTGGGAAGGAGAAAGATACTCTCTCTCTCTCTCTCTCTCTCTCTCTCTCTCTCTCTCTCTCTCTCT
>NW_021604564.1:15072949-15084299 GCF_004785775.1 Grammomys surdaster | reverse complement strand
TCTCTCTCTCTCTCTCTCTCTCTCTCTCTCTCTCTCTCTCTCTCTCTTTCTCTAGATGACACAAACAAACCAAAAACTCAACAAGAAAATGAAGATAGTGGGAAGAGAGTCAGGTGCCTGCGGTGCTTAAACAGTGCCCATACAGCTACACCCTCACAGGGCAGAGATTCTGGGACAATGCTCACACATTCACACACTCATGTGACAGAAGTACTTATAATTTATTATCAAAGAACATCCCTAGCTAAAAGGCATATGGTAGGTTGCAATAGAAAACACAGTGTCTAAGGTTAACCATGAGTATTAAATGTCCGCATCCTTTAAACAACTGTATTTAGCACTTTTTTTTTTCTTTCAAAGGACCATTACCACACTCTTCTTCCCAGTGTTGTTTTCATAGAAATAAGAAGTAGGTTCTTAGGGTTTATTCTTGAATGCTCTAAGGTGACACATCTCATGTTAAGTTCAGAAATCTCTGCTTTGAGACTATCCTTGTTTAGATGTGTGAGGTCCACAGATCAAGGTTTGAATAATAGATGAGAGATCCAAGATGCTTGAAACAGCAAAGTCAGCTGTGAGTCTACATCTGCAGGGACTCTATCAACCTCACTTTTGTGAGAATCAACCAAGAACTCATGAGAGTGGGTAAGATAGCCTTTAATTTGGAAGGCCCTGGGTAGTCCATGTACCAACATTTATACGCTCTTCTTAAAGTCAATTGGTGCCAAGGTACTATGATTTTCAAGGATCATGGTGACACACAGACTATCTGGTCTACAGAATTGTACTTTTAGATGAGCTTTCATCTTCAATGTCAATAGTGAGAAGCCCTGGTACTCAGAGAGGTGAGCTTTGGGTCCATGGAGTTGATTCCACTTGTAACTTTCCTCATTTGTATGCAGTACAAACGCAGTTACCTGATCCCAGGTGAATACCAGTTTGTTTATTTATTTAAAAAAAAATCCAGAACTTACAAAGGTTCAAAGGTGAATGGAGATGATGTCAAGCTTTGGAGCCAAATGACTTTAGATCCTACACTGAGTCTACACATCCTACCCAGGGGGCTCTGTGCAGCCAAATGGACTTGCTTCCGCCTCACAAGCTCCTCAAGGAGGTGACAGAACACCAGCACCCATCAGCACCAGCACTTTGTCTCATGGATTCTCAGGATCACCATCTCCTGAAGCAGAGGCTACCAAAATGCTCAACACATTCATTGCACATGTTCACAAGGGCAGGTTGTCATCTCTTACTTCCACTCCAGAACAGGACAGGAGAGGGCTAGCAGAAGAAAATAGTTGATCTGGTCCTACAAGCCAAACTCCCAGGGTAGGTCAATAGGAATCCACTCATTGCCACGGAAGGAACAAGCACTACAGCCTCCCACTCTTCTCTACTGAGAGATGTTCTTCTTCTCAACAGCCCAACAGTCAATCTGCAGTATCCAATAGAGCACATAGTGTACAGTTCTGAAATTCCCCCAAATCTGTGACTCCAGCTTTCCCCCTTTGGATTGAACCTGCACATGACTTTAAACGCAATCATCTTAGCCCAGCATAATGGATCAAGCCTGGAATTCAAGAGAACTGAGGTAGGAGACTCGAGGGTTTAAGGACAACCTCAGTTCCATAGCGAAGTCGAGACCAAGTTGATGTACACAAGATCCTGTCTCAAAATACTAAAACAAAATAAAAAAAAATATTGATTATCTTAAACATTTAAGATATAGTTATTGCTATTTTAGTCATTTTTTTCCTTAGGGAACATTACTTGGCTTTGTCATCTCTGCCATCAGAGTGGCAGGAGGAGGAGCCAGGGCACAACTTAACTAAGAGCATTTCCTCCACCACAGGTGCTGGGCCAAGGACTAATCAAATAAAAGATCATTCATGGTAGAAACAGATTGGAGGTGGTGGCAACTCATGCATTAGATATTATGGAAGAGATGTTTTCCTAAGTGGCTTTCTTCAGGTTTTCTTTGGGACAGTTATAAGAGAAAGATTTGAATTTGAACACCAGAGATTCTCCCTGTAGATAAAGCAGAGTCACTGAACACGGCCATGGACTTCAAAGAAGGGGGCAGTATGAACAAGGACATTCTGTGTTGGACTAGTGCCTCCCTCTCAGAACTCAAACGGAGTAGAAAAGGAGAGCTAGCTCTGAAGAAACATTGGAGCTAAATCCCCAAGGGTTTGCATGGCACACTGGGGGGTTGGCTTCCAGATGTGGATTTTAGCAGCAAAATGCTTCTTACACAAATCTAGCAAAACCAAATGAGTGACAAACTCTGTTGTGTCATGTGAAAAACAGGTACAGGTTAAGAGGCTGAGCCACTGGCTTTCGTCTCCCCAGCTGGTTACGCCGGAACAAGTCTCAAGGGGCTCTGAATCTGGGTCAGAAAGAGTTAAAAGCTATGTCTATGGACAGTGGACCACAAGAGGACTGCTGTGAGGAAATGCAGGTTCTCCCATGTGTGATGCTTTGGAAGGTGGTCTTGAAGAGAAGGGGAACTACTTCATGTGCTCTTCCTGGCAATTCTGGGACTAATTAAAGGTAGGTGTGTGGTTTGTAGAGAATCAAGCAAAAGTGGAAAACATCCCAGGGATTAGGAAATTTAGTTTGGCAAATTGGTGAAAAGTGAATGTATAAAGCTGAGGTAGAACTTTAAGTTCTAACGTAGGTAAAGGATGAGTCTATTATCAGTGGGAATCAAATACAAACAAATACATTTCACCTCATTGGAAGTAGAACCAGGTACTCAGGTAAAGATGCCAGAGGACAGAACTGAAGATTTAGAGGCTAAGATACTGAGTGAAGATTCTTTACTGGTAAAATAAATAATATCGTTAAGAGGACGCTGGAAAACGAAGACATGGCAGGAGAAAGAAGAACTGAGATCTGGATGTCTATAATCATCATTAGCAAAGAACCTGAAAAGAAAACAAAGAACAAAGACTCTGGTCATCAGCCAGTATGACCTCTGACTGTGTAAGCAATATTAGCCAACAAAAGTTTACAATCGGATGAACACGAGAGAAACTGTGAAGTAAATACTAAGTTTCTTCTATGATCATTTTCCTCTTGGAATTGGTTTTAAAAGAAGTCTATTTTGATAATAAAAGAAGTGTTTATTTTGATAATAAATAATCAATATTTACATAGGAAGGCAGTGTCTCACAGAGATGCTACTATTTTTAAAACTCAATGACCTCTTCCTCCTCCCAACAGGCATCAAGATCGTTCACAACCTGTATCTGTTGTATCAGGATAATCATTCTACAACTTGCTACCCTAGATGATGCCATTGTGATTGAAATGTATTATCTTTCAGCCTCCTTAGCCCCCAACTGTATTTTATAAACCTCTAAGCCTTAGAATTCAATTTAACTTTAACAAATTTGACTTCATCTTCTATCAAGGTGCACACTGCCTTACTACAGCCACACAGCTATCAGCTCAGTGCCCTTTATTGTTTAGGTCAGGTCCAGACAGGCTTTACTGCTGCTGGCTAATACCCCTTGGTTGTAAGCTGCAACATCCTTCAAGTGATGGTTTCTGCTTCCTTAGAGGAACATATGCTCTCCTGAGATCTGCATTCTGCCCAGCCATCATCTGTCTATTCTATTATACCTTCACAATGAAGGCACCACACTTGTTCACTTGAGCGTCTCTCTCAGAAGTCCTTCTGAGAAGAGAGAAGGAGTCCGATTTAGTTGTGGCTTTTCTCTAATAGCTTCTTAGATGAGCCGTGAATAAATCAGATATGGACTCAGATACTAGAGAAAGAAGAATGAGAGGGATGAGAAAGTAGAACAGAAAAAAAGAGAGGAAGGAAGGCAATAAGATGTGCCTCTAGAGTCAGTATCAGCAGAAACTCCTGGGCTTTTTCACTCATGCACTTGGCCTGTGAACCTATGATGCTTATACATCAAACTAAGTTTCTTCTATGTTGGCTTTGCTCTTTGAATAGGCTTTTAAAAGAAATCTTATATTTATTTTGGTAATTTATCTTCTTGGATAGAATAAGTGCATAGCTGTATTCTGTGGCTGCCCGTAACCTTTATGTCTAAATAAAACAGTATTAACTATTGAGCATTTCTTCTCACAAGATGACTGAGTTAGAAGCCTATGTGAGTTTATGCTTAAGTAAGTGATCTTGCTTGAGCCACACAGCTTGGCTCTGACTCAGCTCCTAAATCTAGAAACAAAGAAGGTAAACAAGGATGAAATGAGGGTGAAGAAGCTACTGTTAGCTCTATTAGGACCGGGCTGGTGTGAGATTTAGACTGTGGTGTTACCAGTAGCGTTGTCTACCTTCACTTACAGATGTTGAAGTACTTTTGTCACTGTCAGAGCAGTAAAGGTCAATATTCCACATGTAGTGTGTGAACAGCTTAGCCAGACTAAGAGATCTGAAGTTGGTCTTGAGCAATAGGACATAAATGTATTTACTGTCGGGTCCCAAAAGTCTGTCTACACTACAGCAGTCAGGAGAGTTCAGCAGACATGATTTTTTTTTTCAGGTTTAATTGGGAATATGACCTGGGAATTAAATCACACTGGAAGTTTCCAGAACAAGAGGTGGTTTCTCACCCTTCATGGAAGTGATAGGTTTTAAGAGGCTCTTCCTGGCGATGATCAATCTCTCCATTTACAGTGCTTCAATTTACCCAAACACGTTGAAACAAATGACTCCTTTACCATGCTGCTTCTCATTCTTTACAAAAGAGTTAAGTTTCACTTAGCAGAACATCCATCAATGTGCGAGGAAATGTACACAAATACAAACACAACTGCAAAAGCCAGCACCTCGCACAGTTTTCCCCTTATGTGCGCTAAATTTTCTTCCATTGGAGGTAGAGCTACTTGTGCAGGTGGCTGCTAAACTCTGCCAGCTGCTCAGCCACAATCTAGCTTTTCAAATGGTACCCTGAATTTAAAAAAAAATGGAGATTGGAAAAATAAAGACAAGGGTGTGGAATAAGACTATGTTGAAGCGGTTCTCTGGGTAAGAAGTCAGAGGGGAGACCCACTTCAGTCAGCAGTTGCTTACAGTAAGCAAGATTTCCATTCAGTTGGCCCACAACAAATGAATTTCTTTCCAAGAAAATGCAGTGGAACAAGAGAACAGGCGTAGATGCTTTCTGTCAAAGCAAAGCATGTGAGAACCTAAACTGGGGAGAAGTTATTTAGGACTGTACATGCTCAAGAACAGTATTGCCCCCATAATAGTGCCAGGGCCGGAAGCTCGGCTTACCAGCTCCATAAATGAAACACGCACTGGTGCTGTCCTCTGTGTCCAGTAGTCACAGAGAGCATATAATCATATCTGCACCTTTGCTAGCTTCCTTTTGTGCTTCTTTCTGCTTACTAACTTCCTGTTAACAATCTGACACAAGTATCCATGTAATTATCCTTCTATACATAGTGCCGAAATGGAAAGAGATTGCTATTGAAGGAAGATATCCACTTAAACCGGGGTAAAGAACATTTAAAAATCAGTGTGAGAACTGTAAGACAGTTTTGTTTACTTTCATAGAGGCTGCTTCTCTCTCTTGATACCACAAAACCTTCCTTTTTCTCCTAAGTAAGTCATGGGGAATGCCAAGAGAATACTGTTGATATACTTAATGCTAGTTTACATTCTATTCTGATTTAGAAAGAAAGGAATGGGGTGAGATGGGAAAGGGAGAGAGGGCAAAGAATCATAGACAATGGAAGAGAGTAAGGGATAAGGAAGAGTGAATGCAATGAAGACGTACAGACCATGTCTGAGCCTTGAAAAGTGCACAGGACACGGAGACACAAAAATGTTAAAAGAAAGTCAAGTGTTGGGGAGAGTTTAGAAGGGAAAGTGCTTGTCACACAGAATGGACAGAGTGTGTTCAGGTCCACAGCATCCATGTGAAAGCCCAGTGTGGCAGCCTATGCCTGTCACCTCAGTGGAACAGCAATAGACAGATGACTGGAATTCACTGGTCAACTAGCCTTGCCTATTTAATGAACTCCAGAGTTAGTGAGAGACTCTATCTCAAAAAATAATGGGAAAACTGTCACTTCTGGTGTGTGCACAAGCACGCATGTACATGCACACACACACACACACTAGACAGACATACAAACACTTAATAACACAGAACTCAGGTTCTGTGTAGCCTTTAACTTTGCTACACAATCTGAGAATGACTGCCACATACTGAGATGATATATGGAGGAGGGACAGCCTTGAAGAAGCAGCGCATTTGTGGCCTCTCAGAAGTATTCTGGACAGCACAAAGAAGAGCCACAGATGACCATCTTGAGGCCTGTGGCTCTGCATTGTTGGGTGCTCAGCCCTCCAGATACTGCTCATGTGCTTTGTTACAAACTCAGTATCACCCTGAGAAAAGCCACCCAATTTCTTTGACCAACTCTGCACATTAATTCCCAACAGCATCTCATAGGCCCACATATTAGATGTGGGTTTCTAGGTCGTCAATGAGGTTTAATGAAACCATTTTCTTGCTAAATATGGAATTTAGTAACCAAAACACTGTAAGTTAAGATATCAGTCATGGGCTCTCAAAACATTATGTGGTAAGCACTATGATGGAGTTGAGGTACTGCCCATATTTCCTGAAGAAATGGCAGTCCATCTTAAAGCCCCACTTCATTATGTCACATCTATATTTGTATCCTGTAATGTGAATGTATCAGCCTCAAATTGTTTAGTCATAAATCATCATCAAAGAAATATGTTTATTTTTATTTTTAGTATTCATGACTTGCATGATCCTAGTACAGCTTATATTTAGTGCTGCTGTACAATGAATCCATAACTTGGAGAGAAATAGCTTTATAGATCATTACAACCTATGTTGCTTTAACAGTTAATCACATTTTCACTAATAACATGACAGAAGTCCTTTTACCTGAAGAGTGAAAAATGGATGACATTTGTACTTGCACTAAAACGTCCTCTATTTGACCTCTACCAGGGTGATGAGAGAGCCAGTATCGGTGTTCTCCCTACATCACTACCCATACTTCCATTCAGCCACCAGACTGTGCTTTCAGTTAAGGCTTGGCCAGTCCCCACACACCAAGAGAAGAACCCACACACACACCAAGGCCCTCTTGTATCTTTGAACCTGGGGTCACAGAGTGACGTCTCAGTGAGTCCCATGTCTCCTGGAGAATACCTCAGATAGCTGGCCCAACAAAGACAAATATTATGGCAGTGAAAAATAAATCTGCCATTTTTAACCTTTTCAGGGAAAGTAATCCACTTATTGGCTTTAGTTAAAGTGTCTTACCTTTCTTCCCCTTTTTGTTGTATCTGTGAGTAATTTCCCTAGTCACAATGTTTATAGGAAGTGAAGTTATTCGTAATCATGCCTTAAGAGTATGTACACAAACTGGACATCCTAAAAGACCACTATGTATTAAATTCCTGATTGTTTGACATAAATTCTCTCTCTCTCTTTCGGCCCGACAGGAATCTTCTCATTTATTTACGAATAGGTTAAGACCTTCTCCTAGTTTCTAGCTATGTCTCTAAGTGCTAACATATATTAAGTAAATGTGGAACCTCTTCTGCATAGGAAACAAATTAAGTTGGTTAAACACGGAGAAAGACTAAATGTAATCCATCTCTTGTCATGTTTATGGGATCTGAACTCATCTTACATGAATGTTCCAGTTTGGTTGTGGAAGCAGATGGGTTGCTTATGATAAACCAGAACTACAGACATGAAACATAATAATATAAATCATAAAGAAGATAAATAATGAAATTCTTTTAAAATAACTCTAGTTAAATATTTAGACAGCCATTTTTTAAGATTACTTGCACACAAAAATAGTACTCACATATCTAAGGAAGGAAAGAATGGTACTGAAGACTAATATAAATATAATCTAAATTTAGACATAGAAGACTTAAGATATTTTAAAAATCTGGCTGAATTTTTAGAGTGCCAAATAATAAAATGGGGAGCCTTTCCTTGAGTCAACATGAAAAGAGAGGGTACTTATTACTATCACTTTAAATAAGCATTCTTTTTTCATTTCAAATCCATCAGTCCAACTCCAAAATGAAGTGGAAAGGCTTCTTCATTCCCATGAATTCTACATGGTATGGGATACTGAACATTGTTCTTGGTGAACAACTTACTGCTCATGACCCTCTTGTCCATGTTTACCAGTCTGTGACCTCGCACCACTTTGAATATACAACATATTTTTACAAAAATTTGTAACAACCTTCCAAGTCATCTCATTTCTTGATTGGAGGGTGAAAAGAAAGGTTGGAGATGTAACTTTCTCAAGGTGATATTCTTAGATATGATGCCCCCAAGGTAGATATGGCTGTTTGGACTCCTAGGCTATACAAATTATCTTAATTGTGATACTCCAGCCAATGTTTAATTAAGAGTAGGTATTTTAATTTAGGAAAATTTTGCCTAGACTTATTTTATTTACTAAAGCATAAACTTAAGTCCTCAGGCTATGTTCTAAGATAGCTAGAAATAAAAGAGTAAGGGAAAAAGTTAGTAAAAATGACAAGCCAGACAATATCAAAAGGAGCCCCGAAGGCAATGATGTTGTATATTCATATTAATCTACCCTGATTAGAGGGGGGCTACTCCATCTTCCCTTCCAATATGTATGCATCAGGTGACTTCTCATAAAATGGTTTCATTTGGTGCACTAGCTATCATAGTCAACTGAACCTGTTCCTGTTTGATACTCTGACATCTTGTTTACCTTCATTGCAGCTTCCTGGGAGACAACAGTGTTCCTCCTATCAGTAGATTAATTTAAAGGACTTTTCTATTATTTATTTTTTATGAAATAGCGTCTCTCATTTCTCCCTCCTTCCTTCCATTTTATTTTCTATCATTAATAGAGCCCCTTCCTATTATGTTCCATAGTCTCAGATCAGACACATAGTTAGGATAGGCTTTGGGAAGCTAATGCTCTAAAGGTGGATAGAGATGGCTAGACAAACACCGTTAGGGAGCCTATGGAGAAGTACCTATATGAACAAGAACAGGAAGAAGAAAGTAGACAGAGAGCATCCATGGAATGCATCCCAGATCAAGCACGTTCAACTCAAGACTTAACTGAAGAGTAGAAATTGATCCAACAAAGTACAGAATGGTAATGAATGTTGGAGGTGAGATGGAGAAGACTGTTATCGGGAGGTTTGTCTTGATTGGAGGAGGGAAAGGTGGTAAGAGTGAAAACAGAGAGATTTTGAGAAGGGGTACTGACTGGCTTTGTGTGCCAACTTGACACAAGCTGGAGTTATCACAGAGAAAGAAGCCTTCCTTGAGGAAATACCTCCATGAGGTCCATCTATAAGGCATTTTCTCAATTAGTGGTCAAGTATGGGAGGGCCCATTGTGGGTGGTGCCATCCCTGGGCTGGTAGTCCTGGGTTCTATAAGAAAGCAAGCTGAGCAAGCCAGGGGAGCAATTCAGGAAGCAGCATCCCTCCATTGCCTCTGCATCAGCTCTTGCCTCTAAGTTTCTGCCCTGCTTGAGTTCCAGTCCTGACTTCCTCTGGTGATGAAGACAGAAGTGAAAGTGTAACCTAAATAATCCCTTTCCTCTCCAACTTGCTTCTTGGTCATGATGTTTTGTGCAGGAATATAAACCCTGACTAAGACATAAGGGAAGGGAGATCTCTTTGTCATGTAGTAAACAAAATGGAGCAGAACAGAAATCATTAAACTCTCACTTGTCTATGCTGAAGATAGGTTAGATCACTTAGAATGCTGAGGGGAAAGCCTTGGTTACAGTTACTGAACCAAGAATTGGACAAGTAGGTTCATCTCGTAAGGGCTGTTTCTATAGCATCAAACAATTTACAACTTTAGTGGGTCTCTTTCTGTTCCTAGGATAAAATGTTTTACTTAGTGCACTGTCCAGGAATCTAACATCTTGAGCATAATTTTAGATAAGATTTTAATTTATTCTGTAAGAAGTATAAACATTTATACAATATAGTTTTATCATATCCATCCTGGACACCTCCCTTCAACTTCTCTCTGAGACAGTATTACCACATCTCCCTCCCAACTACATGTCTTTTGTTTTTAATTTTTAAATAATCCATTGGGTTCAATTAATGATGCATATATGTGCTTTAGATATAGAACCATCCAATGGTTGGTTCTCCAAGTGGCCCTTTAAGGGCCCATACTTGTAAAGAAACCTGACTCACTCTCCTGATGCCAGGTGGGTGGGACCTCATGAGTGCCTCTGCCACCATCCAGGCTGGGATTTGAGCTGGCTTGATCTTGCACACATCTTATTTAGGTGATTTGCAACTCCTGTGAGTTTATGTGTTCAATGGCTCTGTCATGCCTAGAAGACACTTTTTTTAGTAGTCCTCTTCAACCTCTGGCCTTTATAATCTTTCTGCTCTCTCATCTGGCATGATCCCTGAGGCCTGGTGGCATACATTTTAAGATCATAACCAGTGGTTTTAATTCAAGACAGAACTGGAAAGATGCCTCAGATTCTTCACTGAGAATCCAGGTGCTGGAATGTATTTGCTTGCTTGATATTTCTAGTTGAAAGTTTTTATTTAAAATACAAAATTGAAATAGCACATCCTTTAGTTTTACTTATATTAAAATATGTTTCATAATCCAATGCAGTCACACGAAACATCGCAGGCATCATTTTATTCAAATATAACTCTCCTTTAAAGTACACATATATAATCCTCTTTGCTGAAAAAAAGCTATTTTCCAAAAGCTCAGGAATTTTAAATCAAATATTATCAATTTTAAACATACAACCAAAACCATCATCAATTATTACACTTTTTTTTATCCTGCAACAAACCTGGTTAAAATGTTTTCGATGTGAACATTACTCGTGAGTACTATTTTGTTTTGAAGTTGCTAACCACCAAACTATCTGTTGCCATATTTACCTTGTATCATGTAAGATTAATCTATAGAGATTAGCTAAACTGTCCAGCTACCAAAATTAATGACATCAATTGGGTGATCAAACTGTCTACTCCAGTTGAAAGAGCATGTGTACTTGCACAGGTACAGAAGTGAGTTTTTTGAGAGACCTTCCCCTGAACTGGTGCTTCCTGAGCCAATCATTTCTGTAAGCTGGAAAATGGTACCACTTTTCTATCTAACAAAAAAAGTAGTATTCTCTTCATTAATTTTTATCATAGAAACATGTTATATTTTGGCTCATGGATAAGCAAATGGACATAACTGATGGCTGAGTGGATCCTGAAAATTGTTCTGTGCAATTAAACATTTTATCAGTACTCAGATGAGGATGGAAGGAGATGATATCAAAATGACAGACACCAGAGGGGAGGGGGGAGG
>NW_021604564.1:15049259-15072549 GCF_004785775.1 Grammomys surdaster | reverse complement strand
GAGAGGGAGAGGGAGAGGGAGAGGGAGAGGGAGAGGGAGAGGGAGAGGGAGAGAATCCATGTAGAATGTTGATGAAATCCAAGGTAGATATTTAACCATACTAGGTCATACCATACTAGGTCAGAGCTCTACGTCTAAACTGATCATAAAGTCCAACAGATAGGAACATTTCAAGAACTATGAAATTGGTTTCCTGGGATAAAGACATTCATATTTCCCGTAGCAGAGACTAAGGCTTTGATTAATTTTAAGCCTTACTGCTCAGACAATTGAGCCAATCACAATGAAGCTACTAGAAGCAGGATTCACAGAAGATACTGTTTTCATTTCTACTACACAAGGCAAAAATAGTACTCCACTCTGGCACAGAGTGTCCTGACCCCCACATGCTGGAAGGGGCAGAAGAAATAGGCAATGACTGGGGTCATCTCTCTAGTTTCTGCCCTGATAACCTCTTTCTATGCTTTAAATATTTCATTTTGACACTAAAATAAATGTTCTTATTCTGAAATATTATATAAACTAAAGAATTAGTCTAATGACTTTTTGTATACAATTTTTAATATCACATAAAATATCTGGAGGACAACTGATGTAACTCAGCCTTCAATATTTTCACAAACTAGGTAAGAAAAAAAATAAACAATCAATAGTCAATGTAGTTATTATGAAAGAAAACCTAGAGAATCTTGACATTTTGGATGATAATTACTCCTTCATAAAAAATCTTAGAAATCAAAATTCATAACCGGCTGGCTGTGGTGGCATACACCTTTAATCTTAACACACAGGAGGCAGAAGCAAGTAGATCTCTGTGAGTCTGAGGCTAGTCTGTTCTTTATACTGAATTCTGGCTAGGCAGGGCTATATCAAGAGACCTTGTCTCAAAAAGCAAACAAACACAAACCATCAGCAAGCACTCATAATTACAGAAACTTAAAAACCAATCAGAACTTTCAAGTTCATGAAAGAAAGAAAGAAAGAAAGAAAGAAAGAAAGAAAGAAGGAAGGAAGGAAGGAAGGAAGGAAGGAAGGAAGGAAGGAAGGAAGGAAGGAAGGAAGGAAGGAAAAAAAACTAAAGTATTCCAAACAGAACTATGCACCTTGTGGACAATCCCCTCATCAAATCCTTTTCTCTTTGTGTTTCTCTTTGCACTCTGAAAACTCATAAGCTTTCAAAAACTGTTCTCTCAAACATTGTTACTGTGACAGCATGTGATTTTTAAAAATCTTAAGTAAAACAGATTACAAGTTCTATTGTTTAGTTATTCGTGCATGCTTTCCAATGAGGAAGACAATGCAGCAAATGCGGTCAGTTTTTAGACAACTCGGGTGGATAGCTGTGATTTGGAGAGCATGTGAGGCTTTCAGATGATTACCTAGGCATCTTCTCTACTATTGATCCTCGGATACCCTTCTCTGTAAGCACCAGAACAACAGCAATGACTGCATGTGAGGACACAGATGTCCTCCTTCTCTGTAAGAAGCCACACTTCGAGGAAGCCACATTGGTTTGTGATTCTGCACACTACAGTGTGAAGAGATCAAGGGTGGTTCTGTGTTACGCTCAAAACCTTCAGGAGTCCTAATGCCTAATGGTGTCTCAAATGTTCCACTATCATTTGTGGTTACTGAACCTCAGAATTCAATATAACAATGCCAAAGAAATAGAATGAAGGTGGTCAATAGCTCTGACAATTAAAATCTCAGAGGATCATACTTAGGTTCTGGCTATGAATATTTTGTCATCGTTTAGAGACAGTCAGCTATGGTTGTTCAGCAAGGCTGTATGAATAGGAACCAATAGGCACAAAGGTACAGTGGGTAGGCCTGAAAATTGATCTACACCCTTGTGCCTATTTGTGTGGACTGGTGTCTTTTTGAGTCATAGCAAAATACAACCAGATCATTTCAGGAGGCTCTGGAGATGCACCGTCAGCTTACATGTCTATTTTTAATAAGAATTACCACACCCTCTCTATTTGAATGAACTGTCTTTGGCCATAAATGATAACACATTTAAAGTAACCCACAAAAAAATCTTATAAAACAGATCTTTATATTTTAGCCATACCTCCCCATTGTCATTAGATCACTAGAATCAAATGAGAGCTGAAAGTGAGGCTGTTCTGCTTAGAGGCCAAATCTCAGTGAAGCCTGAGCTGCTGTCCTGCACTGAGCAGCCTATTTTGTTACAGGACCAGGGGTCATCACTCCAAGAAGTCAAATTTGACCTCTATAGAATGTAAGGTATGGTCAAACAAAAAAAATCTGCCACATATACTGTGTATTTTCTCCATGAGACTATTCTTACAGTTAACTGGCTTAAGGGGGTCTTAAGGAACAGCATGCAATTTTATCAGGAGAAATGATTGACGCCTGAAAAGCAACAGCTGTGAATTAGATTGGTAGGGAAAATATAAAAAAGTAACAAACAAACAAACAACCCAAAAACCCAACTAAGCTCACAGTCATTTCTCGCCTGGCTCTGAGATAACTTGTACTAATGCCAATTAATTCTTTGCTTGGGCCTGTGTGACTTTATAACCTTCTACTTAGGAGGAATCAATTGTGTGAGGTCAGCTAAGAATGAGCCACCATAATAGATGTCTGCACTCCTGCCTTTACTTTGCTCTGATGGCCCTTAAGGTGGTCTGAGGTAAAAGCTATAGATGCATTGTAGCCTGGGGGATGATTGAATGAAAAAATTGGGGGATGGGAGCAGAACCTACTTAGATAGACCAATTTCCCACCACTGTGAGCCAGAGCAATTGATTGATGAATCCTTGCTCTGTCAAGAGGCAGCCTTCAGATTTCATCGCATAAATACTCATTCAACTCAAATTCTGCTTGACAAGCCTCAGACAGCTTTGTTCTGTCACAGATATCATTGGAAGGAAAATGTGCCATTAATCATCCTTAATTAACTTTACCATAGTCTGCTGAGACCAATGTGCTATCTGGCTGAGCCCTCAACTTAACAAGGATTCTGTAATTATCAAATAGAAGACTGTTTCTCCAGTTCCCTCCTTCCATATGTTATTAACTATAGAAACCCATCATGAGTGGAGCTTGCAGGACACCATGGTCATTGATGATATGAGATAGCTTATCAGTGGGCACATTCTTCTCTAACAAAAACATAATTTTAAATATGACTGAGCTGCATGAGATGGCATTTTATATTTATACCCCCTCTTGGTGTTCATGAGTTCTGATATTTCCTTCCTGATTCTCAGATATCGTGTGTCCTGAGATAACATTTTCTAAGTAAAGGAAAGAAAACATGAAAAATGACTAAAATAAAGGCTTAGTTTGAAACACGGCCTTATTTGAAGCATAAAGTAGCTTTGATGAGTCAGCAAGTGCACACACACTCACACGTGAGTGCAAGAACATGCGTGTCTCTCACATTATAAAATGACTTGCAAGTTTGAGGAAAGCACAAAGCAGAATGCTTTCGATTTTTCCTTGTTTCCTTAGCACCAGTTGAATCCATTTGTTTCTTTAGAAATGATTTAGAAATGACCTAGTGTGAAGATTTTGATAATCAGGGCTGTAATTCAGTGTTAACAAGGAAGAAGCCAAATATTTCTATGTGTTCACATTTTAAATAAAAGTACGATATGTGAACTATGGAGAATGATGAGTGGCCAACATATCCCGGAGACATCATGTGGAGTCTGCTAGGCTTCCAGAAAGGCTTCTAGCTGCTTTTCTAATCGCCACTCTCTGAATGAGAATACACTAATGAGGTTAGTTACTATTTCAGATTATATGCCCAGTTGGTCCATTTTGTTTTATGAGAAATTTATATCTACATCATAGAATCTTCTGTTTATATGGGTGCTTCTGTCGATGATCTACACAGAGGTAAGTGGGCTCTCATAATGAGGAGGATGAACAGGAGGAACATTTTCTGTGGGTGAAACTGAGAAAGCTAATTCAGGGTTTCTATCCATGAGCCACTGATTAAGGATTTCTTTAAATGACTAATCTATTGGTACATGTTATGACATGGTGCAGCATGGCAGACACAATAATTTGCATCCCCAAAGAGAAATAACAATGTAACATTACATCAGAGTTTACTCTAGCACTCATGATATGTAGTGTTCATTTGATAAGGTCCCATAATTGGAGGAAGACAGGGCTTGTGGTAAAACTCACTTTGGTGGTTCATGTTTACTAAAATAAATGCCAAACTGTGGTTCTATACAAGATTATATAAAGGGCATGTTTCCATAGGAATCCTAAAACATAGACTTTATTCACCAATATTAGACTAGATTCTGAAACATACATGTAAACGCCAGAGCATAGAATTTGATTTTTTTAAAATGATAGATACAACTTAAGTTTCCTAACAATTAAAAAAAAAGTATATCAAGTTCAATATGATTCAGGTCCTCATCATTCAGATGGCTCCAGGACTCATATTTATAAGGTTTTACTTTGTGGAAAAAACAGTATGTAAACAGTATATGAAGTATATTTCACATTGCCCTTCTGTTCAATAAGTAGAAATTCTATCCTAATATACTTGTATTTTAAAATATGATTATTATTAAATCATTGATCTTTGCTTCTTCTAAAAGAGAGAGAGAGAGAGAGAGAGAGAGAGAGAGAGAGAGAGAGAGAGAGAGAGAGAGAGAGAGACAACCTTCTCTCTCTTGCATTGGTGCCCATAACTCCTTCCATGGGGTTATGGCTGTGACTTCTTTAGTTTTCTTCCTCATCTCTTCCTCTATTATTTTCTGGGGCACCATGGACTTTGTGTTTTGTGTATCTTACCATTCTTTCCTTTCATTTCTTTGTCCTATCTTCCCTCCTTCCCTCTCTCCTTTCTTCCCTCCCTCCTACCTGCCCTCCCTCCTTCCCTCCTTCCCTCCTTCTTTCTCTTTTCTTCCTCCTCTCCCTCCTGCCTGTCCTTTCTCCCTCTTTTCCTCCCTCCTTCCTGTCTGCTTGCCTTCCCTCCCAATTATTTCCTTTCCTCCTTTCCTTCTTGTTGCTATTTCCTGTCTAATCTCCTTCCCAATCCATCTTCTTCCTGTTATTTTCAAATCAACTATCAACTTTCTGTATTATACAATAGGAACAGAAAGGCACCCAAATTAGATCTGGACAATGCAACAGAAGAGACAGCCATTGGACAGAGAACCCTAACATAATCCAGTAAAAGATGGACACAATAGATGGACATTGAGGGTGCTAGAGTGACAAATTATTGGTCCGCAATTTAGTCTTCTCAGTGATGTAGCAACTAACTGTGGGAATCCATTTAACAAATATGAGATTTCTAAATAAGGAATGTGGAAAGGGATGGAATTCAAAATGCAGAGGGGAGTTCATGTCGTCACTCATTCATTGGACATTTATCAACAATGTGCTTGAGTATCATACACCTACCATGCCACCTGCACTGACCATTTACTGATTAAAACTTTATTATCTAGGAGCATGTTGATCATACTTGTGCTATACAAAAATATGTCTATACTAGAAATTAATTTCAGAAACAATGATAAAGTGGGATAGCACTTATTGGGAGACAAATGTCTCTTCTCTTTCCCTTCTATTTCCATCCTAGCTGGACCTGAGTGGATTTCCAGTGTTGTGTGACTTCTTCATTTGACAAGCAGTGAGAGTTAGAAACAATGATAGTAGAAGCAAAAAGAGAACACACTTTTCTGGTACAAATCATTGGGATGTATTTAGGGATTGGTCTCTAAATATTATGCACATACCACACATAACCTACAATCTGGACCAGTTCTAAATGGAGAAGATCAATGCGTTTCTCTTCTCACTCCCACAGGGTCTTCCCGGCTGGGATTTGCTTAGTGGTCATTTCATGAAGCATATACAATATGAGCTCATGTTTGCAACAATAGCAACATATAAAAATGTATGTTTTGACTATCTGAGTGAAACATGTTGCTACGGTCCAGTCAGGAAATATATAGCCTTCCCTACACTGTTCAAGATATTTAATATCAAACCTCACTAAAATATTTTCTTTTGAGGAATAAAATAGAGCCTTATAGAGTCCCGCAAGATGGAGTAAGACTTGCAGGGAAGGGCTGTGAATGTCCTTCCACATTTCAAAGGTCACAATCAGCATGAATTATGGTGGTTAACGAATGTCCTGTTTAACCACATGCAAACTTAAATCAGTTTGAATCTAACTGATTCAAAGCTATCTGTTGGTCCCCTGCCCTGCTGCAGTAATTGGTTAGCATGGACTCTGCACGGGTCAAAAGAATGGACTCTGCTCATACTATTTCTACTAATAACAGTTCTTTCATATATATATATAAATTGAGGACTGATGTTTCAAAGTCGATTTTCTTTGCTGCAATCATATGTAATTTCAAATTGTATGTGAGATGTCTCTGAATTTATTTTTAATTTAATTACATTTTAGTAACAGAATAATAGCAGAAGACACAGTAGGAGGGTTTGTTAAAAAAATAAATTAAGAAAAGCATGGGGGTACTTGGCAGTTAAAAGAGTTCTAATGAAAGTAGCTGGATGTGGGCATTTTGAAGAAAAAAGATGTAAGGGACACAATGCCCAGTGAGAGAGAAGGAGAAAACTCTCTCACATGAAGTTCATGGGATGAGACAGATGTGTCAGCAATTAGGTCTTCAGGACTTGAATTTTATACTAACAACTGAAGTTCTTGCTATACAGGAGCCTTCCCCACAATGCTGAAGACCATTTGCTAGGGTCTGGACCTTGTGTTGAAAATAATGTTTTGAAACATTACTCTGCCCCACACCACAGGTCCCTCCCACATCACATGCAGGGCTTACGGCAGGCCATCCATGTTGTGGATGAAGTCTGTCTTCTTTGCTTTCAACTGTCTTTGCTCAGTGGGTAATTTTTTTCCTCCAGAATCCCTTATCTAACCTTGTCCCTCCCACAAGCTGTCTCCGCTCATCGCTCTCCAATATACATTTACCCCGTGGTCTGTAGATAATGAAATCTTGATTGAATATGTACATCTGCTCAAAGTTTATTCAGTTACATGCACATCTTTCAAGCATGATCTACAACAGCTTTGTCTCCCACACCTTAGATGTCAGAGAGCAAATTTACTTAATGCGCTTTGCTTTGACCAAATGTTGATATTATTCAATAAGTGTTGATATTATTCACTGTGACTATTGTGAGCAGGATGCGTATATGTGTAGGCAAAATAAAATGTCAAAAATCTCCACAGATCTCTACAATGGCAATCAATCCCTAAAGTAGTTATTTTCATATCTAGTCCCAGTGTTATATGAATTGAGCCAAAATAATGTGAAAGTGAAGAGTTGTATTAATATTTATTAGTATTCATACCACCAAAGGTCAGATTCCTCTTAGATTAAAGAGGTTTCTTTAACTAGCTACTTATAAATTCTGCACACCCTGAGCTGAGAGTCAGATGAGGACTATGGTTAAGAAGCACAGACTTGCAATTGAGTTTTGGCATGATGACTATATCAATATCTCCTTATATATTTCCATAATAAATATTTTACAGTACACATGTAGCACACATAGTACATATAGTACATATATAGCACAATCATTTGATCTATACGTCATGCTCATTATACTTAAACCTGGATGAGCTCCACTTTTTCCTGTTTCAAAACACCAGCTTGGCTACATAGTCTTGGATTTCCAGTCATACCTGAGGAAGTATAAACTTTACGAATGGGAAAAAAAAAGACATTTCATAGAAAATCTTTCTGGCTTCGGTACTCAGCATATTCTTCTTTTC
This sequence comes from Grammomys surdaster, assembly GCF_004785775.1. NCBI lineage: Eukaryota > Metazoa > Chordata > Mammalia > Rodentia > Muridae > Grammomys > Grammomys surdaster. Next base: position 15,064,772 of record NW_021604564.1, on the reverse strand, counting down.
TCTTAAATCTACAGCCAAATGTTTAGTTTCCTAATATTTTCCTTGCCTACTGGATATTTCTTTTCTTCTTCCATGTAGCCATTCTCAGCCTGACTCTTGTGTATTCCCCCAAGCAAGGGTTTGTTTATTTACTTTGGCAGTTCTTTCTGGGCTCCCTGGAGACTCTTGTTTCCAGGGGCATGTGTGGCTACTAAGCTTTATTGTTGACAAGTGGTAGGTGGGATCCAAGCTTTTGTGGTTAAATTGTTTATTGATAATTACCTGTTAATTACCCTACTGCCTGAATCCTGTAATTTACTATAACCATTACATTCCCTCTTCTTGAAAACCCTCTGCACATGCACACATATCACACACACACACACACACACATCCCACACGCCCTCCACACATACACACAACTTCTGTACTACCTTTAAAAATGGTTCAATTCTTAATTAAAACCATGTAGAGTTAGAACATTTCCTCGTCATCTAATATCTGGGTTGATGAAAAAGCAAACCAGTATTGTAATTATACCTATGCCTCATAATTGATTTGTAGCTGCTGAATATAATTTTGGATGGCAATCACCTAATTAGGTGTCATATAGTATTCTTGGCTCATTACTGTTGATTTTACTGTAGAGCATTTTATTTCATCAGGTTGGGCAGCAATTCTGTTCTAAATCAAAGGCTTGAGACAAAATAAGTGAAATTCCACATTATTTGTTAAAATACGAAGCTTTTTAATGGTAAGATGCCAGTAGCCAAATTCCATTCTAACATGGCCACAGAGGATTGTATAGTTAAAAGACAGTTGTCATGTTTAAAGTCTAAGCAGAACTCACTAAGATTACCTCAATGCCCAGAGCATATATAATTGGCTGCCTCAGTTTCCAAATGTCTCATGAAATTCTGCCTAATCTTTGTTCCAGAAAGCTTTCAATACTAAGAACATCTGGTAAAATATCTCACTGTTAGTAAAATGTATAGTTAATAATTAAGTCCAACTTTATAGGAATCAGAATTAACTCTGCCAAGCAGGGAGATGGATTTATTGGGTGTCTATAGTAGAAATGTACTGCTCAATGAACTGCAAAGAGTGATCAAATGCAGCTCTAAAATCGCAAATCAAAAACTCTGTGGCTACACGCTCATTCTACTGCGATTTTCCACTAGCCACCTCTGTTCTCCCACCTGTAACGATTTCCCCTGGCGTTTTTTTTTTTTTACATATGCTAAAGGATAGCAAGGTCAAGGAGAACTCCTGAAGTGTATTTGTATCACTGATTAAAGTCAAACATTAGAACAGTTGCTTACTCTGCCCATGCAACTTCGACCTCACTCAGAGCATCACTGTGGTGATGAAGAAGCTTGGGTGCCTGAAGCTAATCAACCAGACACACATCTTCCCCGGGACTCGCCATGCTAAATGCAGGCCCTTAAAAACATGTCACTCTAAAGCCACACTGGAAAGAACATAGCATTTAAAGTCCAAATGGCTGGAATAAAATGTAGGTTTGACACTTAAAAGATAAACAAACTTAACAAGATAAATAAAAGTTCTCTCTGAACTTCTATCATTAAAAAAACCGGGATAAGAGATATCATAATATCTATCCATCCATGTATTGAAATTCTTGTCATTATGCCAACAATGTAATAAAATAATAACAAGCATGAGATTATGTTTATAGCTGGAAAGCACTGTATAATTACAATAATCACTATTAATCCAAAAAATAATAAGCACCCATTTAAATAAAGATTAAAAGAGCTTTGCTAGATCTAGTGACCAAATAGAGAGTCAAAGCCATTTAAATATCTAAATAAGAGTGTCAATGCCCACACATTATAGCATTTCAACAAATATTGTTCCTAGGGGAAGATTAAAGTCAGGAAAGGAAATGGAACAGGCTCAGCTGCTGTCACTGCACTCTTGGTATTTTGCTTGGGAGAATGAACCTTGTCAAATGGAAAGACTGGAATGAATATGTTTCTCAGCTGCTTAGCAGACACCTCTTCCAACATAAGCTAAACATTTCAGCGGACCTCATTTCCATGTGAATATTTGCACTCCCAGATAGATGATCAGAATATTAAGGGAAATGGGTTGATCTTGGCCTTGGAATTATATGGCTTAGGTGTAAATTTATTCTTAATCTTCCACGATTACGTTTTAACATTCCTAGCTGAAATTTGGTTGAGATATCAAGTTGTTCAAAGAGAGGTTTATACCACAGCCGACAGCCACTGCTGGGAGAAGATGGAAACCCCAAGCCACAGCCAAGCCCATCCATAGGGCTTTTCCCCATGAAGGAGACCACGGCAGACTTAACATTGTTACAGACAAATTACTACCATTACCGAGCCAGATAGTTGTGTTTTTATGTTTTTAAAGTAGTTTGGGTAACTTCAGAAACTCTATAGCTGGAAAGGAACTGTACTTGAACCTACATTTGCAGAAATTTTGTTCTGTGCCATTTGGTCACTGAGTTTCTGGTTGAAACAATAGGCCTGGTGCACAGCAGCTACTGAACAGCAGCTACTCACAGACCTGGCTTGAATTGCAATTCAGCCAAGCTTTTCAGTAGTCACAGAGTTCCCTCCCCTACCTCCAGGAGATTATCAGCATTGTTTTTTATGTGGTTGGAGAAGGAGTTATCTATATGTTCCTGCTTTCTCTATAAGGAAATTCACAAGATGACTCTCTCTTATTCTTTAGTAGACCTAATCGATGTAAACAATGATGCAAGAGTATTCAGATTCATCATGTGACTATCTTAAAGATCAATATTTAAGCCGGGCAGTGGTTGCGCACACCTTTAATCCCGGCACTTGGGAGGCAGAGGCAGGTGGATTTCTGAGTTCGAGGCCAGCCTGGTCTACAGAGTGAGTTCCAAGACAGCCAGGGCTATACAGAGAAACCCTGTCTCGAAAACAAAACAAAACAAAACAAAAAGATCAATATTTAAATGAATACATATCATCCTAATTTAAGTATACAACATATCCCAGAGTTTTCACAGAAGAAACCTATGATGAATAGACATTTTTGTACACTAGTTTCTTCTTTTCCTAGTTTCTTTTACCAAGCAGAAATTTTTAAAGTTACAAGTTCAATGTCGGTCTCATTTCTAAACTTCCATTTAAACTTATAACTTCAATGAACAATATATTAAGTTATTAAATGGAAGCTTAAAGTCAGGTAGATGATAACCTTACACTGTGCTTTACAAGGGGTACAATTTAAGGCAAACACCAATTTGGGAATCTGCAGAACCAAGACACAACCTACTGATCTTACAGCAGTTGTTTTAGTTTTCCTCTGCAATTCTGGGTTCTGTGGCTTAAATCACTCTCTCTTTATTTAGGCCTCATTGTGGAGCTTTAAAATAGAATCCTGTTGACAAGAATCTGGGGTCCTTCAGACCTAATATCACGTCAAGCTGCCGGGCTGAGACCTCACATGCCAAGTCTCAGCCTACGATGAATTTTATAAGTGAGTTATAAACCCCTCAAAAACAGGGTTTATAATGGAAACGTTGACAGACTGTTAACTATCAAGTTTCTAGTGGGTTCCTGTATAATATACTGTATTTCTTCCCCTTGAAGATATTAATTTACTTTTTGAAACGTTCATTGCTAAGATTAAGCATAGGTTTTGAAATGTGTTCATAGGCAATTTATGCATGAGTAGAAATGTACTCTTCTGCAGATGTACAGAATACTAATTTGAAAATGATTTATAGGCCACACTGTGTTGCACATTCCATTCCCTTCTGGAAAGTTCAGACAAGGTTTTTCTCTGACACAACACCAAGATCCTCTATAGATTGTAAGTATAACACATTAGCTGTAGTTGTTTATGTTCTTGAGATATCAACTATAGATTGTTCCAGAATAAACAAGGTAAACTTCCAGGACCAACAAGATAAGAATACTTAAAAATTAGAAGGACTTAGAAAGGAAGACCTTAACAGAAGCACACTTTGAAGTCGTTTCTCACCATCTTAAGGGAGAGAGTTGTTCATCCCCACAGAGAAGTTTCTAGGACCCTCTGCAGATGCTCACATCTATAATGTACATAGTAATTGCTTATGATCTCCTGTAGCTTAAATCATTTCTAGATCACTTACAGCAGTGAATTCAACAAAAATACAGAAATATCCATGCTACTGTATTGTTTAGGAAATAAATATAAGAAATCATCTCTCTATGTATAGTACAGATGTATTTTCAGCATCCGTTTGGTTGAATGTATAGATATTGACCCCTGAAAATGAAAGACTGTCTGTATGTTGATCCTGTGAACTGTAGAATGATTTGCTGCCACAATATGAATGAAGAACACATGTTTGATATTAGATATTAATAGCAGCATTTTGGAATCCACTCTAAAGGAGTAACCTATTTTTTAAAACAGAAATTAAAAATTATTAACTCTATGTTATAATTCTAAGGCCCTGAGTTCAATTATTAATACCATATATGCATAAAAATCAGATAGATGAGGTAGGTTGATGGATGGTGGGTAAAGATGGAAGATGGACAGATGGATAGATAGATGACAGATAGACAGAAAGTAGATGATCATTATATTTATAGATAAATAGAAGACAGATAGATAATAGACAGACAGACAGATCGATAGAAGATATATACAGATGATAGACGATAGATAGAGAGACAAAGAGACAGACAGACAGATAGATCGATAGAAGATATATACAGATGATAGACGATAGATAGATAGACAAAGAGACAGACAGATAGATAGGGATAGGGAGATAGACAGACTACATTTATCTATCTAATTGCTACTGCACAGGATGCTATAACCTCACAGCAACACAAAAGTTACAGCCACCCTAACTGCAGATCATCCTAGAAATACTCTCTGTACATGGATAATTCCTCTTGGTGGGAAAATGATGTTATTGGAAAACCAACTGAAGATTCTTTCTGGAAAATCAGAGGGAGAAGGATCACTTCAGTTACATGCCCCACTCCCTCAGTCTCCTTTCTCAACTCCCCTGATTGTTTGAAAGCACAAGAAGAGCCTCTGCAGGACTCAAGGTGCAGGGATATCTTTACTGCTTAGAAAAACTTTGCCACTAAATCAAAGGTCCTCATACCTTGGCTTCACTCAAAAGTCACCAATAGAGCATTAACAACTCATAGAACTTGGGCCCTGCCTTAGACTTGTTAAGTCTGAATCTTTGAAGTTACAGGACTAAAGACAGTTGCATGCTGTTTTATCATATCAGAATGGTAATATTAAATATAGTATGCATTATAAAATTGTTTAATAGCAAATTTTCAAGACAATTTATAGCTATTTCTATATAAAGATCATGATGAAAAGGAGGAAAACCTGGAAAGACCTTGAAGCATGGGGACTTCTCTTTGAAACAAAGGAATGGAGAGATGATCCACACTAATCATCACTGAGGAAGAAAGGCCTTCCTGAAATAGCTCAGAAGTAAACAGTGAGCACACACACAACTGGCCGGGCAGCTGGGAAGGTGCAGCATCTCTGAAGGATGTCACAAGATGGATAGGAGCTGTAAGTTAAGAATAGTCAGCCGTGCTTCCTGGAGAGGAGGTCCATATCCTCAGGAGGAAAAAACTATCTCAGAATATCCCATCTGGATACACAGACGGCGGATGTTACAGTCACCACAAGAGTCGACATTAGCCAGGCGATCAAATAAAAATTAATACCCAGTGAAGTCACAAAAGCAGTAGCCAATTATGTAGAAACTATTATTAAATGTATGTAAATGTTCATAGCAGCCTTATTTATAATAGCCAGAAGTTGGAAAGAACCCAGATGCCCTTCAACAGAAGAATGGATGCAGAAAATGTGGTACACTTATACAATGGAGTACTACTCAGCTATTAAAAACAATCAGTTCACAAAATTCCTAGGCAAATGGATGGAGCTGGAAAATATCATCTTGAGTGAGATGACCCAATCTCAAAGGAACATACATGGTATGCACTCACTGATAAGTGGATATTAGCCCAAAAGCTCACAATTTCTAAGAATCTTCATATAGACCACATAAAACTCACATAGAAGAAGGAAGACCAAAGTATGAATGCGTTGGTCCTTTTTAGAAGGAGCATCAAAAGTTTCAACCAGAACTCCCAAAGTCTAAACCACCAACCAGAGAGCACAAAGGGAGGGACTCAAGCACCTGTATAGGGAATTGAGGGTGACCTTGTTAGACTCCAGTGAAAGTAGAGGGCCAAGGTCCCCAAAAGTTTGGATCCCCTACTGTGTTGGAATTCGAGAGCAGGGAGATGGGACTGGGAGGATGTTTGGAGCACACCATCACAAAAATTAGGAGGAAGGGGTAGGGGATAAGGGATTTGGGGGGAGAATGAGAAAGGAGACAACATTGAAAGGTAAATACGTATAATACCCAATAAAAACCCCACACAGATAAAGGATTTTTAAAAAAAAAGGGAGTCTATTTATTTTAAATTAATTTCAAAAGTTTCTAGGAGATGCAAATTGGCTAAGATACTATTTTAAGCTCTCCACAAAAGAATTTAAATCTCTGTTCAATATTCTCAAGAGAGAGGTAAACCCTAACTTCCTCAACAGTTAATTGACAAAAGAGAGGTAATCTCACAAAAAGTAGAAAAAGCTATTTCTAATCGATATATCATATAGTCTGATTAATTGTCAGTGGAGCTATAAAAGTCCTTTGACAAAAGATTATTAATATAGATTTATATATCCTTAAATAAGGCCTTCATGACTCTCTGAGTGTGGAAGGAGCAACTGTTGGCGCTTCTGCCCTGATTTTACAAGAACTCTGAAAAATTGGCTTTAAAAACAAAAGAGGGGGAACGGTACCCCCTCAGAAGGAGTCCCCCTGAAATACTCTCCATCATGCCTTGTTCACTTTTCTCTCTCTAAAGCTGAAAGCTCATGGCAAATCTCTTGCTGACCATGTTGGTGACCTCGGGCACCACCAAGACCAACAAAACTTTGCCACAGATATGGGGAAGGACCCTCATACCCATAAAGGGAATGCCCCAGTCCCAGTTCCCTTATGGAGCCGAGGACTGATATGCCTGCCCAATACCACAGAAGGCACAGTTAATCGGCTACCACAAATATTAATGGAAAAAATAGATACCTTCACAAAGCCAGGCCCAATCATAAATACGATGATTAACAATTTACATCCAGGGAAGAGAAATCTCCCTGAGAATCCCCTTCTTTTTTCTTTCCAGGTAAAATTGAATCACCCGTGATGCCTGCTATTAGAAGTTCTAACCCAGATGGACCAGAAGCCAGGAGCCTCGCCCTTACCCTCACCCCCTACCTTTTCCCACCTGCACAAGGTCCCCTGAAGCTGGGCAACTGCAAGATCCTGCTTGGCAACTGCAGATAGACTCAAAGCAGTGTACCATATCATCTGAAGAATAGCAGGGAGACCATAACTCAAGCAGTGTACCATATCTTCTGAAGAATAGCAGGTTCCAGTCCTCCTCGCCCCCACGAATAACCAGGACCTGCCGGTCGGGCCAAGTGGCACCCAGACGTGGGGCTCGAGGCACGGACCCATCCGGACGGACCCTCATTGAGAGGATGTGCGCATGACATCAAGATTGAGCAAGACAGAGATCATCGCCCGTGACCTGTCGTCCACGGAACCAGGTTGATGCTGCCATCAAGAAGGCAGTTGAAGTTCATTACCATCAGCTGAAAATTGCAGAGGATCCAGAAGTGACTCCGCAGGAGACTGACACAGCTGTCAGCTCCCCTGCCTCCCCCTACGGTCGACCCCTAGACTTCCACACCCTCCAGAAGGGTTCCTGGTATGCCTGGCTTTGCCCTCATTTCTCTCGCTAGAGAGCTTGGCCTCTTGATCACTACAACAAAAATTGGCTTTTTCCTAAACCAAGGCCACCCTTGATATGGCCGCTAACATTGGGGAGCCTTCCTTTATGACAATATTACACCCCAAACTGACAAATGGTTGGTAACTTGAACATTTACAAGAGACTAGGATGGCTGTGAGTTAGCCCAATGATGGGATTATTGTAGGTCCACTTCCCAGGGGCCCACCCAATGCAGCCGAAAAGGAGTGCGTGGTGCTGGGAGTGGGTGCAGCCTACATGGCCTAAGACAGGGCTCTCACCCTCCTTTCACCCACATCAGAGTCCCTTGACGTTGCCCATCGTCCACAGCCTAAAGCCTTCGACCATCGATGTGACTTGTCTCACATCAGTGTTTTGGGGTTGTGAACTTGTCTAAGACCCCCCATAATTAGACATCCAAATTCAAAACTCACATAGTTGGGATTGAACATAAGAAGCCTTCTCTAACTAAACAGAGAAGGGGGAGATGCCAGAAGCCAGGACCCTCGCCCTTACCCTTACCCCCTACCTTTCCCCACCTGCACAATGTCCTCTGAAGCTTGGCAGCTGCAAGATCCTGCTTAGCAACTGCAGATAGACTCAAAGCAGAGTACCATGTCTTCTTAAGAATAGCAGGGAGACCATAACTCAAGCAGTGTACCATATCTTCTGAAGAACTACAGGTAGATCATAATTCAAGGCAGTGTACCATATAGACCATGACATGTTTCAAGGCACAGGCCAAGAAGATTTTGTACTTTTCCACCACCTGGACCCTCTTACCCCCTCCCCTTGTAAAACATGCTATAAGAAAGCATTTCATGTTCAAAAAAAAAAAAGAAATTAAAAAAAATAATAATAAAAATAAAAAAAAAAAAAAAAAAAAAAAAAAAAAAAAAAAAGAGTTCTTTGTTAGGAGCATGCCTAGAGCCAGTCTACTTTCCTCTGTCTGCCCGCAGACTCTGACATCAAGTTTTGTGTAATATACCAGCCTCCATATTAATATTCATCACCCCACTGTTTCTTACTGCATAAGCCAAATGGTCCTGGGACAACATAAGCCATATCACACACTCTTATAAAATGTTCTTACATCCTTACACTTTGACTAGAAATAAATACATAGCATCATCTGTGCTCACAGGGCAGAGAGCTCAGGTAATATTAATGTCATTGATTAAAATCATCACACCTTGGCCACCAGTATGCATTGGTGACATCCACTTTGGGAACACCATAGCAATAGTCCGAACCCCACAGATGTCGCTGCTCCTCTCTCTACCAGCTTAGGCCCTTAATTAATGCTCGCCAAGTATGGTGGACTATGTGCTGCAGTACATTTATGTGTGCTATTCCTTTGCCTTAGAATAGTCTGCTTTCTGACTTTGACTTCATCGATGCCTTCTGTTCCTTGGGACTCAATGAAATATTCTTTTCCAGAGAACCTTCTTGTGCTTACTAGATTTTTGTTAACTTGACATAAGCTCAAGTCATTTGAGAAGAGAGAATCTCAACTGAGAAAATGCTTCCATCAGATTGGCCTGTGTCAGTCAGGCATATTCTCTGTATCAGCTCCTGTCCTGCTTGAGTTCCTGTCCTAACTTCCTTCTGTGACTGAGACTGTTACCAGGAAGCGTAATGAAATAAACCCTTTTCTCCTTGTGTTGCTTTTTTGGCCATGGTGGTTTATAACAGCAATAGAAACTCCCTAAAACACTCCTCTTAACTCTTCCTCTAAGGCAATTTAATCCCTCAGCTTTTGTCACAGGCATAAGAGACCCTGCTTTGTGTCAGCCTTTTGTCTCCCACTGTCTGGGATATACATGCTCACTAACAGAATACCTGTTTCACTCCAGGAAAAGACTTTCACGAGAGTAAAGTTAGCGCCTGCCCACTCTGTGTGTGACCATGGTTTTAGGGACCATAAGTGCTGATGAAGATCTATTAACTATGAGCATAAATGTCCTAGAATCTCAGACATGCAAAATGGAAGCAGAGGAAGGACAGTCAGGTATTTAGTAAATTATTTGTGTTTGACTTTTAAAATTTTTCCCAGGTTTTCCTTTTCAAGAAACATTAGCATACGTGCAAAGATTTTTTTTTTTTGGTCCATTTTAATTCATTCTCATCCTCAGCTTGGTAGGAGATCTGTATAGAGATACACCAAATAAAGATATACCAATAATGCTAAACAGATGCATTTGTACCACATCTAAGTCTCCATGAGAGAAAGGCAACAGGCTTTAGGACCTTTATGTTCATCTTTTTCAACAAATTTGACTGGATTTTATAGCAGAAAAAGAGAGGCACAATTATGCTCTCGCACTCTTTAAAGACTAGCCTAACTTTGACCCATTTTATCAGCAATACAAACTTATTTGTCCAGAGAAAATGAAGTTTTTATTTCAAAGAGGGTCCTAAAAGTGGACCAGAAGTTTCCATTTATTTCACCAACTGGGACTTGGCTTAAGCAGCAAACACTTCCTGCTTCCATGGCTGAAAAGCTATATATTATCTGAAATAATCTCTTTAGCCTGTGACTGGAGGAAGAAAGGTGGCTTGCCCTTATTTATCTTTTTTAGAGGCTACATGGATTTTAATGTCCTTGAAAACAGCCAAGTAGAACAAAGCATTAGCTATAACACATCTCTGCGTGCTACCACTTGCCCACGAAGGTCCAAATGTCCCCATGGCTAACACCAGCTTGCAGTTGCTGAAACACTGTGGTTGCAAAGATAAAGTAGAAGATATACCTGACTCTTTTACGGCTTTGTAAAGGATAATGTTAAAAAAAAAAATCAACATGCAGGAGTGTCAGTGGGATCTGTGGAGCTCTGCTTGGCACCACAGCTGCCAAAGCCTGAAGAGTCACATGGCACAGGCCCATGGCATATTCGTCAAAATTAATGTAATTACACTTAATTAAAGATTAGTTTTTATGACAAGTGATAAAAAAGAACATTTGTTAACGAACAAAAGAAATGGAATCAAGGCAAACTACAATTATTCCTTGATAATTTTTAAATGCTAAGAAACTGCATCTTGATTGGGAAATGGACTCTTAATTTTGATTCATTTATAGCTTTTGGAAGCCTTGTTTGAATTTCAGTGAAGGGAAATGCTTGCCTTCAGTTACCCCAGCCCCCTTTCTGCTTCAGTCATGGTATACTTCAAGTCTACAAATAAGGTAAGCAGTTCAAGATGAATTCTAGGAATAATGTTCCAGGAGAAGCAGAGCATATTTGTTCTTACCCACATTTTTAAATAAATTTGTTCCTGTACTTAGAGGTATCAGTACAATTAGTTTATTTTGCAGACAAACTTTCACATGAGAGAAAACATTTTATCCAAACACACATATAATATAATAATGAAAAGTGTGTGTGTGTGTGTGTGCATCTGTGTGCACAGAATTTCCTTTATGACAATCAGAGTAATATGACAATTTAGGTAGCACCCAGGCTTTCCCCCTAAGAATTTTAAATAAAAAAATCACCAGGGCAGTTCTACACAATCACTATCAAATACTGAAAATAGTAACACTTATTCAGTTTATTATTCCACACCACTGTTTTTACACAATATTTCACGCATTCATTATTCCCTAAAACAAACAAAAACATCATGGAAAGAGTCTTGTGAGGTATTTCCTGGAGACCCATTCCCCTCCCCCCTTTCTTCCTCTCTCCCCTCCTTCCTCTCTCTCTCCTCTCTCTTTCTCTTTTCTTTTCTGAAGAAAAATAAAAAAGAAAGACTTTCTTCTAAACAAGTGATTTTACATGGTGTGTAAAAACGACCTTGAACAAAGGGAAAAAATGCAACATAAAGATTAACTACTTCCAGTGAATTTAAGCACAGATCTGTGGAAATCCTCCATTTCTTTAAAAACATTCTGCTAATAAATTGCTGCGTTTGCCTATCCCGTGCCCTTACTCATTGTGAACAACTGACGCCTGGCATCTCTTCAAGATGGACACACACACACACACACACACACACACACACATACACACACACGTGAAAACAGGAGCCAGGCCAAATTCCCTGTAAGAGCTGTTTGGTGAAGTGAGGCCCACTGACTTTCACTCTGACTATGAAAGTTCTTCCTTAATCCAGCCTGAGCGCTGCATGTGGCTCCTTTCCCAACCTTACAAAATCCACCCCACCCCTCCCTGGGACCACTGTAGCCACAACAGAACAATGGTTTTCTTTGCTCAGTAAAGTAAGGACAGGGTGACTAATGCCCCTCTGTAGCCTACAGGAGGCCTAGTGCTGTTAATTTACAATCTCAGTTCAAGGGAGCCACTTTGAAGGCAAGCTAGAGTCATCGTGCGCATGGATCTCTCTAGAAATTATGCATTGGGTCCAACACTGGCATTCTGCCTCGACTGGCATCCAGCAGTTTTCAGTCTTCCAGGCAGTTCGGCCCTTGATTTCAAGCAAATGCATCCTGAAGGCCTAATGCCAGAAATGGTTTGATATGATTTATGCTCCGAATTTTCTAACAACGCAGAAAATTTTAGAGCAAAAAGACATATTTTTTCATTATTTAGTATTTGCTGTGAGCTGTATGGGAGCCAAAGTTATTTTAGTGTCAACCTTAATTTCCCTGGACCCCTGAACAGAGTCAGCTCAGAAGTGTTTCCACCCTGTGTTCCTTACACAATGAGAGGCTCGCTGGCCGCTGCTGCATTGACTGCTACATTCCAAGTCCTTCTTGACTAAAGGTAGACTGGAGAAAATCCCTGCATGGTTGGTATCCTTTGATGGGACCATGACCACCACCTACTTTTATTTTTATCTAAAGGTTTCCTGCCTTAATCAATTTCCCTGCAATCATCTTTGACTTGTATGGGGCTTGGTGGACAGACATCTATTGTGCTGTTTCCGGTAGTATTTAGGTGTAGGAGTATCAACCCCACAGCCTCAAGGGACACGTGATCCCTGGCTACCATATTGCTATGTCTTTAGACCCTTTGGTTTGCCTCCAGCTTCCTGCATGTATCTCTGTACTATCTCTAAAATAAAGATGGATAACAGCAATGCTCATTTAGCCTCTTTTAAAAATGCACATAATAAGCTATGAAGGTCAACTGTGACTAAGTTTATGTTTCTACTTACTGCATTCATAAAGCAGTATTTCGTGTCTCATGAATAAGGAATTTCAGTACTTGGGAAAGCATTATTAAAAGCTCATGGTTCATGGATACATGAAGAAAAGATTTTATAAAACTATAAAAATATAATTTCAATTTTGTTGGAGAAATATGCAGAGATTGGAAGTAAAAAAAAAATGGTTATGTGTCTAAACAAATAGACAGTGTTGTCTCCCAAAAGTATCCACTGAGTAATCTTCATGATCACTGCTGACAGGGGTACTTGAAACAAAATAAATCTATAATCTCATAATTTAAGTCATAACAATCTACCAGAGGACAGTTTAACCTCTACCACTAGTCTCAAAAGCACAGTTTTTGCACTATGTAGAAAAACTGACCAAACTTCCAATTTTCGACAAGTCAATTTTGACTTCTCTTGCAGGACAGAGAAGGGCAGATGCTCTATAGCTATCCAGAGCCTGACATGTGCAGGATGAACTCAGAAGGAGATAATGGGAGTGTGTGAGTGTGTGCATGTGCACAAGGACGTGGGAGTGTGTGAGTGTGTGCATGTGCACAAGGACGTGAATGTGACGAATGGAGGCCAGAGGTTATTGTATGTGTCTTCTTCAATCACTATCATCTTTGTTTTGCTGTTGTTGTTTATTTGTTTTTGGTTTTTGTGATGTATGATTTTTGGCTGAATCTTCAGTTAGACTGCTTTGGCTACATTGAGCTCAAGGGTCTTCTGCCAGACCTCCCAGGGCTGAGATTAGAAGTACACACCAGACTCTTTAGCTTTTTTCCAAGGTTGTTGAAGATTCGAACTCAGGTTCTCATGGTTGCATAGCTATCATATTACCAACTGAGCCATCCATCTCTCAGGCCCCACCATATCAATTTTGACTGCAGAGTAAAGGGGCTATTTGACTTTTACAGAGACTATTCTCTCACTTGCGTGAGTTCACTACAACTAGGTTCGGTTGATTTCCTAGAGTCTTGGTTTAGTTTTTAATGCGACATGCAAGGGGGTGAAAAACTCTGACACAGCATTGCATTTCATGTGTGGGATAAGCTAGACTGTTATATTTAATGGTAACACTGCTGGAGTCAGAAGGATGAAGTAATTAGTAAAATTTTACTCTGTTTTGGAAACTGAGCACAATTAACCTAGCCATGCATAAAGTTCTTAACTATACTGGTGTTAAATTTGAAAATTATAAAATTATCAGCATTAGGTTATCTATCTCACTGATCCACAAATATAGCAGGCAGCTATAACACAGCCTAGGGACTGACAACTCTTTCAGTGCACATTATTCTGAATTATTGCTCTCTCTAATCAAATATTGTTCATCCGATAAATTTAGAGTGCAATTAATACTCAGGACCATAATAATTCTAAACCTATAAATCACAAAACACTAAGATTTTAGTAATATTCACACATAAGTTGAGGACCTAGGAGAGAAGTTACATTTTCTTTTGGGGAGAAGATAATTATTACTGTTATAAAAATGAATTGTGTTGAAAAATCAACTACATATTTTGAAGTTACAGAAAAGAATCCATTGAAACAAAACTGTGTGGCATTATGGGAAGAAAAAAAACCTGACTGTATGAAGATGAGATCTTCAGTGGGGTTTGAAGATGGGAGACCCACAGGGAGCGCTCCCAAGCTTCAGTGCGAAAACTCAAGGCCCTGGGGACTTACTAAAGCAGTGGAAAGTTCCCACAGGTCTGTGATCCCAACTAAGCTACAAGTTGATAAGAAAAAAACAGGAAGTGATGCCAGGCATCAAAAAAAAAAAAAGGGACGTTTTCATTTTGACTGGAGTATTTTCAAGTCTAAGGAGTGCTATGCATGTCTGCCGAGCCAGGGGGAAGCAGAGTGTGTGTCAGATGCAGCCTATGGGCTCATGCATGCTTCAAAACCCAGTAGGGAAATGATATAAGTATATATGGATTTCCTCCAAAATAAGATGAACAAAAAAATTTAGAACAAACAAACCTAAGCAATCGTATGTTAACGGAGGAAAACGTCTTTTCTCGTACTTAAACAATGAGGCTGGTAAAACCACAAGTCTATTTCTTCACCGTTCTATCTCAGGTATCCACAGAGCCTGCTACTTCCTGTCTAATTACATTTTTGGAATTCAAAGGTTTTCTGTTTAATTGATCATACAATATTACTTTGATAGAGGATGCTGAACTGTATTTGAGTTGGCAATGGCTGTGGCTTTGGGTAGGTAGGCCTGCTAGCTCAGCAGAGAAATGTTCCATGCCTTTTTCCTAACACTCCTCTCACCTCAGCACATGGAGCTGCACATGTGCGCTCTCCACTCTGGAACCCTGAGGCTTTGAGGGCATGAGATGTGCCAGAAGGGAAAGTCAGGTAGGCTGCAGCATGTTACGGACTTGTAAGATCTGGTACCTTCTCCTCACCTTGCTGTAAAAGCAGACACTGAAGTGTCACAGCCCCCAAAACTGGAAACTTCAACACACACACACACACACACACACACACACACACACACACACACACA